>NW_018213904.1:0-1099 GCF_001263595.1 Phalaenopsis equestris | reverse complement strand
TTGTAACAGTGTGATTACTTTGGAATGAGATCGACATGGGAGAGAAATTTTTTCATGTTTCTTGGAATCTATAGGATTTTGTACTCATGCAAACAATGTTTTGAAAATGAATTAAATCTCTTTCAAGATTATGAAAGTTTTGTACTTGCAATTATTGGTTAGTTGTTATTTATTAGTAAGAGTTGGGATTTTTTTCCTATGTTGTTATTTATGGCGTAATATTCTCTATTTAGCAGTGTATTTTCATCTTATGGAAGGTCCCTACTTTACGAGAGTTATTGTCATTACCATGCTTAACTTTATGCTTACCTCTAGAGTGGACCTTATGACTTGAGGGACTTGATATTGATTGCATCTCTCTGAAGTCAAATTCTCACTTTTAAAAGAGTCCATCACATAGGCTTGCATGCTCCAACAAGTCATTGCCCAATATAATTGTCTTTTGTTTTTTACTTCAAATGTCATCCCTTTTTCATGCGTGAGTGGTATTCATACATTCCCTTATTATCATAATAGCCAATTCAGTTAAGATCATTATGTTATGCATTCATAAATTAACATAGAAAGTGACATTGCATTGCAAATTTTGCGCCTTTTTTAAGGGATAGGGGCTCACCCAAGATAAGCCCATCAAATAATATTTAAAATAATTAGAGAAACTTCTGAAAGGCCATTCGCTTACATCGAGAATTGATTTTTAATCTACAAATAGTCACTTATATTTTTTACTAGTGAAAGAGAGCATGTGTAATTTGTGTTAGTGGGATGTATAGTCTCTCAAGTGATCAATGAGATAATTTGTTTCTTATGTGTGAATGGCTTAATTTGGGCTCACCATTGGGTGGCACCATATGACAAACAAGAGAGGAATATGGCATTCTAAAAGAGGATGGAGAGGAAATGTCTTCAGTCTAAGATTTTTCCAAAATGAAGTTGAAGGTTTAGGGGAGTGGAATTAAGGTGGCTCAAAGTAGAGATAATATGATAGAAGAAGGGAGGAAATAGGAGAAACGAGAATGTGAAAATGACCATTTATATGATTTAACTTTATAGCCTACATCCATATACAATAAGATGGGAATTCTATTATTAAAAAAAA
>NW_018213903.1:0-1099 GCF_001263595.1 Phalaenopsis equestris | reverse complement strand
TTCAAGGTCTTCTGAAGCTTCCAAGCAATCTTCATTAGGCTCATTAGTAACAGCCAGAAAAAATTTCGTATCATCCACTAGCCCTACCATGCCGAACCCAAGACCCTGCTTTAAATTAAAAGGTCGACTAGTATTTACTCCATAATTTCTCAAAAATGTGTGACTAGTCTTTTGACCATTGCTTATGCACAACACCACGTTGAATTAATTTCTAAACACAAGGAGAATACCATTCAAAAGGCAGTTTCATTAATTCAGCTGAAGTAATATCTTCTAGTTTTACATCATTTTTAGAGTTGGAAGAAGAAGCATCTCGGTGGAACTTGATTGGTCTGACATCAACACTATGTACCTCCTTGACCACCAAGCCCTTGACCTTACTAGATTAGATCGGGGCCAGGGTCACAACTTGTCCATAGTTGTTAATCCTGTGATGCATTGATTTGAATTCTTCATCCTTTCCTACTTCTAGAGAAATCTCGAACAGAGGCTTTTTCGAATTTATCTTCATTGCTTCTTTCTTGATTTCTTCTTTCTTGCAATTGTCCTCTCGATCAATATTGATCACCAGACTCTTTCATTCAAGGATACCATCATTTCTTTCTCGACCTCGTCCCCGGTCTTGACCTCAGGTGCAGGCTCTAGAGAAACCTTCTCCATCTCACCGTAAGAGAGTGGTGAGGGGCTACTAAACTAGAATTAGATGTTCTTCATCTTGTGTCTCTTCCAGCTCCTTTGCTTTGTTTGGCACGGCTTTTCTGGAGAAAATTGTCTACCTAGGAGGTGCGTAGTATGTGGTACCTTCATGGATTCCTACTTCATGCACAGAAAATGGATGTAAATCCCCCTTAATGTATCGTTCTTGACCGTCTTCATAGTACTTTATACACTTGTGCAAAGATGACGGAACCATTTGATACTCGTGGATTCAGGGTCAACACATTAGTGCATTGAATGATGTCTCAAAATCAATTTTGTGGTATTTTGCGGTTGTACTTGCCAGATCATTGATCACCATAAGTAGTGTTATTTATCCAATAGCTCTCTCCCCTATGATTGAATTCTCTTAGTATCATCCTTTTTGCCTTAAGGTCCCGGG
>NW_018213902.1:0-1099 GCF_001263595.1 Phalaenopsis equestris | reverse complement strand
CATCTGTAATAAGTTGGTAAAAAGAAAATCAGGTAAAACCCAATCCGAACCCAAGGAAACTAAGCATAAGAACTTCAAAAACTCAAAACATTTAAAATTTTCATTGAAATGATTTCCATGCACCATACTGCATTCCATGACATCTAGAGCAACATGTTGGGAGAAGTATTAGCAATGAGACCCGCAACAATTGATTATATAATGAAGTGGAAGGATTCTAAAAGGGGAGATCTCAGTTTTTAATCACATATAAAGGGGTTCTACTGTAATAAATGCTATCCTTAGCTTCAAACTCTAGATCATATTTAGAGGCTTACAGACTATAGAAGAGGCCAATGCCTAACTAACTCAGTTGTCATCATCAAATGTAGCCGTGTCATAGAATAACTTTCTTCACTTGGCAAATAGGGTCCTCAACATCTCAATAATTCATTGGCTAGAATTCTATCAGTCGTCACCAAAAAAAGGCAATCTTTGTTAAAAAATAATTGACTCAAGGAAAGAGAAGTAATCACTTACTCTAGATATTTCTCCACAAATATTGAACTCAGTTGCAGCTGCTTGTCCAAGGCTTTGCCCAATTATAGCCAAGTGAGGCCGAGCTCACTGTATGAGGATTATATATATCAAACCCAAAGCATCAATGAATTGGATCAATTATGAGACATGGATGGTGTACCTTAGATTATAGTGAACCATGGTAGTCTAAACACCCTTTTAGTAATAATTTGGAATATTAGATAAAGCCATAATAGAGAAATAGAATAAAAAATCATTTTCTTTGGCCCCATAACCACTTCTTTTTCACCCAGAATTTATTTCCAATACATATAAGCTACCCAAACTTAGGGTTTCCTAGCATAGATAGGTTAAATTGGAAAAAGGAATTACATCACATTTCAGTTGGCAATAATAGAAGTCATACAATTATTTTGTTGTGCTGAATTAATATTGAACGGTTTCAATCAAAGAAGGATGACTTCTAACAGCATCCATTTGAACTGTTAATCATATTGTTTTCCTTAGCTGAAAACTACTCCTAGAAAATTAAGATGTCTCAGTTCTAAATGTTAGCTTGGATGAGCAGAGCATCCAGTCG
>NW_018213901.1:0-1099 GCF_001263595.1 Phalaenopsis equestris | reverse complement strand
CGTGAATGACACATAAAGAATAGGGTGTGACCTAAAGAATAGGACATCAATGATTGGTTGTTTTTTAAAAATGTGGGACCTATGCTAACACATGAATAATTTTAATTGGACATTTGATGCAAATTTGTATTAGGTGTATGCAAAAACTTTTCAAAGAATAGAGTGTGATAAGGTAAAATAATTGTAGACAGAGAAGTGAGAGAAGAGATATTTTAGCAAACTATTTACATTTAATGCTCTTCTATTTATAGAAAGCTAGGAATAGTGTGAAATGAAAATTACACCCGTGACCCTCCTTAATCAATCGCTTCCCAATTGATTGGCTTCATGCCATGTGATCGTTGAATATCTAGCCGATTGTCTTGTTGTTGGTAGGCTTGTACCTGGGTGGTTTCTGATTCGGTTAAGCTCTTGTTTCACAACCTTTGGATTAGTTTGTTGTTGTCCAGATGCTATCGATATACGACCTCTAGTTCATTTATTCTTTGGGTCGGTTGACCCTTGGTTGGTCGCTCGAAAAATTTCTGATTTCTAGTTCCATCATTCTCTAAGACCCTGGATTGGTGTTTGACCGATCTCTGACATCTGGTTCTCCTATCCTCTGGGTCGATTGACCCTTAGCCAGTTGTTCAATTGACATCCGACCTCTGGTTTGGTTGCCCTTAGGATATTTTTGTTTATTCACATAGAGATTTAACTGGTGACACGTGTTCTGCTCTAAATCGTTCGATCAACGAAAAATCTATTTATGAATATTTTGATTGTACAATAATAATTATTAATTTCAACTAAATTAAAGATAAATATTCAACTATTTGTATTAAGACAAAAAAATTAACTGATTATAAAATGCATACGTATGTTTCCACAATTAAATTTTTTTGAAAGCGTAAGATATTTTTGATACGTCATCAACAAATTTCCAACATTCAACACGAATCTCGAAGCATGACACAGAGCTTAAGAAGAGCTTTTAAGCAACAAACATTCATGCTTCAATTAAGTGTCATCTTGAGCTTCGATTTCAACAAACCTATACTCAAACTAGCTGGCTCGATGAGACTGACCCAATGATATTAAAATTAGTTCAATCTGAGTC
>NW_018213900.1:0-1099 GCF_001263595.1 Phalaenopsis equestris | reverse complement strand
AAAAAAAAAAAATGTAATTCAGCAGTGACCTCAACCCTCACATTCTCTGATCTTTCACTGCCAAGTCTTCCATCGTTTTCTCTGACAACTTTATAAAGCACTCTCTCACAGGTTTTTTAATTGTTTCTTAGTTTCCAGTCAATTTCTCCACTTCAGCCATGTGCTGCTGTCTTATTGGACCAAATTTCTTTTGTTCGGATAATGGATATACAAATGACGGTGTAGATCATATCATGTCATCCAATATATGATATATTGCAATTCAAGCCGTCGTCCTTACATCTGATTTAACATACGTAATGTTTTTTCGTCTTGTTGGGGGCTTGATCTGCAAACTTACTGAAAATGAAGGGTCTGTGATGTAATACATAAGTTATTACTACATAAATTTGATAATGTACGCACCACCCAATTTCATGTATTTGGATATTTATCATCTATATACTTAACTAAGGTATAGCTGCTAGATATATAAATACATAGGAATTACAGGGCATTTATGTAAATATTCCTATACGCAGTGAAATTTAATGCACACTTTATTCATTAATTGAGCATCAAAATGGAAAATGACAGAGAATCTGAAGAGGAACAACATAAACTGAGGAGCTACAATGAAAATTAATGCACACTTTATTTATTAATTGAGCATCAATAAACTTCTCTTTCATGTGAAGGACAAAAGCATGGTGGTCTCAACTGAATTAATTAAATTAATTAAAAAATATATTTTCATAATATTAAAATAAGGTTATAATATGACTCGAGTATAAAGTAATAATACAAATAAAAAACAAAACAAACAAACACTCCTAAATTTGTTCCAATGGGTGGTGGAGGTCGGGGTGGTGGGTAGGGATGGCTAGCAAGGGTGGTGACAGCGACAAAATGCGGGTGGCAGTGAGAGGAAAGTTGTGGAACTGTAGGGACAACAAGTGGGAAGGATTGTAGGTGGCCGGCAATGGTGGTGGAGTGGTTGGGAGGAGCTTGAATGGAGTTGGGAAGGCTGGTCAGCAGCTAATCGGTAGTAAATGGGGCTGCAGGGAGTTGGGGTGACAAAAGGGGAGTTCGGCGGCTGAGGAGTGGAGTGGGGAGGAGA
>NW_018213899.1:0-1099 GCF_001263595.1 Phalaenopsis equestris | reverse complement strand
TTTTTTCTGCCAGGGCTCGTTTCAGCTTACTCAACGTCATTGCCTTCATCCTGCTTTGGCTTCGTCAGCGTCTGTGGCTTCATCTGAGACATCTACAACGAATTGCGTCAAATAACGTTTGCGCCTTCTTCATCTGTGACATTTGAACGAACTGCATCAACCGGGTCTTCACCTTCTTCATATGCTTCGGCTTCATGTTCGGCTTCGTCTGTTGCATCTGCGGCGAACCGCGTCAAACTGCTACGCAACTAATCGCGCCAATCGTGTCTTTGCCTTCTTCATCTGTATTGTCTGATTCACGACCCCTCGCCGTATAGTTCGATTATAGTTTGCTGGGAAGGCAACAACTACATCGTGCCGTATAGGAATTTCACGCGTTCTTGAGTTTCGTGGCACTTGTGCAGGAAAGTGAAATGATCTCTACGTAAAGGAGTTCCACGCCGTTTTTGATCACACACTGTAAAGGAGTTATGTGCATTTCTTGATTGAGCTTTTCTTGGATTCGGAGGATGTTATACAAATCAGAAGTGTTGACGAGAGTTCAAAGAAATTTTATCACATTAACCAGTTCTAGTAATTCTACAACCACCATACCTCACTCGATAGCTCCTCTAATGGGAATTTCAGCTGAATATTTATCTTTAACTTTTTCTCCTTGCCCTCACAATTATAAAAACGGACACAATCATCTTGAGTGGGCACAATCTATTAAGTTGGTGCTCTATAAGAGAGGCAAAATTGGGTATTTAGCCAGAAAAATCCCAAAATCTACTGCTAATGATCTAAGTCTGAGAATTGGTAGTTTGAAAATTCTCCAGTAATGACATTGCTTATCAATTTCATGGAACCGTCTATAGGAAAATCTCATATATTCCTTCACACTGCTCTAGATATCTAGGAGTCCGTTCAAGATCTCTATTCAAATTTGGAGAATTTTTTATACATTTTTTAGTTGGAAACTACTTTAAAAATCCAAACAAAATGGTCATGATATTACTACTTTTTACAATGAGTTGGTAATTTTATATCTAAGATTGATTAATGTTAAGTTGAAATTTGGGAGAATTCAAATGACAATGCTCACCACAAAAAAAAAAAA
>NW_018213898.1:0-1099 GCF_001263595.1 Phalaenopsis equestris | reverse complement strand
TATATATATATATATATATCTTATATTTCAGAAAATTGTATTTATTTTAAAAAATCAATATCAAGCCAACTCACAATAAATTTTACCGCAAGTCAGAATCGAGTTTATTTAGGACAGCAGCAGGTTTTTGATAAAGGTTGTAAACTATTGTTCGGACTTGGTGGGCTTATAAGTTTTTTTTAAAGTTGAATAATAGTTTTTTTTTTGACAATTCTCACAATTTAGCATACCTGATTCTAAAAATAATTTCCTACCTCTGAAGTTCCTTAAAAACAACAAAAAAGTAGTAAGCCAACCATATGTGTGGCTATGATCTGAAAATAAAATAATCAGAAAGTTGTACCAAATAGACCTTGAATCAATTCAAGTTAAGTCCGCTCATTCCAAATCAATTTTGATCTCAAGTTAGGTTTGAGTTCATATGAGAACAAAAACTTTTATTTCAAGTTGGACCAAATTCAATCAAACTAACGTAATATCAGCACTAAATGTAGAATCTACAGATCAATAGTGAAGCAAATGCAATCAGAAATGTTGTTTGTTAAATAGAATAATGAGTCTGAAGTAAAATTACAATTATTTTCACAAGAACAATAATTACCTTGTCAAACCCATCTAGATCAGAGGTATTCAGGACCTTCCTGTTTTCTGTCATTGTAGTGTTCAACCAACTGTTAAAAGAGAGGCAAACAAGATGCTCTTTAGCAAAATCAATATATTATGATTTCAAATTTGTGCTGCGCAGTTCACACAAGTGAAGAACATGAAATGATTCATTACAAATTTCAAGAATTAGAAACTTCATTATTCAAGAAGGCGAATCAAACTCAAAATTATTAGTAATAGATGCTCCGAAAACACATCTGTTATCGGTGAACTTACTGGTAACGTTCAAAAGGAATTCCAATCTTGTCACCACAGACCATCCATAACTATCCCAACTGAATGATGGTTGGGCACAGTGATGGAACCGAAAGGTGGCTTGTACAGGCGCTAGCCACCTCTAAATTTTATTACTCTTTAATATCATATAATAGAGCGAAAATATGCCCCCTAAATTTACATAATAATAATTTAATATTAACTATATTTTTAATTT
>NW_018213897.1:0-1099 GCF_001263595.1 Phalaenopsis equestris | reverse complement strand
CTTTGGTTTTTATTTCTTAATTATTATTTATTTTTAAATTTTATTTATAATTTAATTAAAATTAATAATTATTATTATTTTATAAGGTATTTTTAAAAATAAATTTCATTAGTTTTTAAAAAAAATAAAAACTTACAAAATATATACTAAATAAATATATTTTTAAAATAAAATAAATTTTAAATAAATAAAATACACTAAATAAATTATTATTATTTATTTTTTTATAGAGATAAATAGCAGCCCGCTCAGATCCACCATTTGAAGCTCGAATTCACTCATGTTGATACTTCGTCAATTACACGTGCTGATTCCATGAGAAAGACGCTCGCAATATAACGACACTATTTAGCAATAACTCCATTCCCATCCAAATATATCGACCGCAAACTAGAAGCCGCTGATGTATTGGAACATATTGGAAGCATAATTCAAGGCATCTTTATTAAATCATTATTTAAAGTTAACATTATTTAATATTTTAATTATCGAACGTGTCATTTTACCAAAACATAGTAGGCTTGACATGTGATGGAAGATTCATAACAGTAGTAGAGTGATTATTTGTTGTCTTAGAGTTACACAAAACTCTGACAACATGCTTAGATAATAGAAGTAACATTTTGAGATACAAAATACAATAAGTTTTTACCTGAAAAACCCGAAAGAGTGAAAACAATGGAGTCTAGTCTTGTTGAACCGATCCTTTATGACTTCGTGATTACACATACAGGTTCTTGTCCCACATACGAGAAATGACTGCATAGTTCCTCAAAGTATAATATTCATTGCTCAACAACCGTGAGTAATTGCAGCTAGGAGTAGTTACTGGAATATCAGTGCACCGTCTTTGAGGTGCGTCGTGCCACAACGTTTAGGACGATTTGCTACTTCGTAGGGTGGTTCTTCAATCTGCAACATGCGTTGAAATTTTGCAGCGCACTTCTTGATTCCACAAGAAGTATCATTGCAACGAGCAGGGGGTGGCCAACAAGTGGTGGTCGATGGTGTTCGGAGGCGGCAGAAGCGGGAAGCATTTGCGACGACTTTGGTCTGGAATGGAACTAAAATTCAGCTTTTTCGCAAAATAACTTTAGGT
>NW_018213896.1:0-1099 GCF_001263595.1 Phalaenopsis equestris | reverse complement strand
TTATTTATATTATTAAAGTGTAAAATATTTATTAGGACACAATATTCTCTCCAATTAAAAGATTAATGTGAAGATAAATGCAAATCGTGAAATGTTAATGTGGTTGTCATAAAGTTAAATATATAATAATAATAAATGAAGGTAACAACAGGGGTTGCTTGGAAACCAAGTTTCATTATGAGTCGTCAGCGTCGCCTGAAGAAAATATTCTGACTGAACGATCGTATGGTACTGACTTAAAAGATTACTGTATTACCCTCGGAGATAAAAGGAAAAGCTGTTTTCTATTACAGTTTCTTCGAGGGTATTTTTTGGATTAATTATTAGAAATGACAGCGACGTCTTCTCTTCATGAAAATGGTGGGGAACGACTTGCAACTTTGCAAAAATGTTTGAATAAGAAAGAAAAAAAAAATCATCTTGAATTTTTGAATAACTAAATGTATTTTAAAATATTTATAATCTTTATCTTAAAATGTATGATATTTATAAATTAAGTCTCCCGTGATTTTTATTTTAACTTAATAATGGTTGTATTTATACGTGTTATGATCAAATTATTGAGAATTAAAAGAAAATTATGAGTTGTGATTTTATCATGAATTTTGATATTGAAGTGGGAATTTATAAAATAAGGGTATGTTTGGGTCAGCTTGTGCATTTCAAGATAAACGGTTTATCCTGAAACCCGGCCCGCGGGTCGACCGCAGGGGTCGACCTACGGTCTGCTTTTAGTGTAAAAAACTCAAATGCGGCAGACACTGTTTTAAAAAACGCGAGCCCTCAATGAAAGAAAATGATTTATTTGTAAATAATGATTTGTATGTAATTGCCCACAAAATCTATCATAAGAATTAAATTTATTTTAGATATTCTAATATGTTTTTCTTATGAATTTTATAAAATATCAAGCATTATATTTTATTTATAAAAGGGTCTTGCTGAGTATAGTACTTTTTTGGACTCGAAGGGGAATAAGCAAACAGCTTTTATAGCAAGATTCTTCAGCATATTTTTGGACTAATCCTACAAGTTAGCCAATTTTTATTTGCTTCATAGCCAAGTATCCGTTGGATATTGGTAGAAGAAAAAGAAAAAG
>NW_018213895.1:0-1099 GCF_001263595.1 Phalaenopsis equestris | reverse complement strand
CCTCCTCCATGATATTTAGAAGTGCAGAGCATCCAGATGTAGAGGTGTATATACAAAGGTTTGCAGAGCCAAAATAGTTATGAATTGCTTCAGAAGATGAGCTAGAGAAGTAGCATTGACATTTGCAGATGATTCCTAGATCCTTGTTTGAAAAGATGAGTAAGGTCTGAAAATGAGAATTTGAGAATTATTAACAAATTCAATGGAAGCATGTCAACATCTTGGAAGGCCTTGACTACACACCAGAGTATTTTTAGAAAGGGATGAGAGGAAGATCATTGATTGTGTATTCAATCTGAGAGATAGAGGTCAAGTTGGATTATTGAAAAGAAAGACATATTCAGAGTCATAGAAATAGATGTATGGAAAGCACAAAACCACCATCTAGTGTGGTTGCTATTATAATTTTGTAAAGGATAGGCTAGGGAACCTCCTAGGCATTTTAAGAAATGAAGAGGTGGATCCCATGTCGTCCACAATAAAGAAAATGATTAAGAGGAGTATTTTACCAACATATTCTATTTTAAATAGCTGCATCAACAAGATCTATCAACAAAGAGATTCTATTCCACCTCACATTTATCAACATGATTTTGTCAAACTGTTTTGTATAGTTTCATTCATGAGCCAGAGCAATATTCTATTTAGGAAAGAGATAGATATCGTACGCCCTAGAGAGTTCCGATGATCAGTCAAGATTCAACTGTCAGTTGGTTCAATGCTGATTTTTAAAAGATACGGAGCACACCTGGCAAAACAATGCATTCCCATAGCACCACGTCGCAGAGTCTCAGTCATATTACAAAGAATGGATGATAGTATGGTGTCGTATGCATATCAGCCAAATAAGAATTTGGAGGGACTTTTCCCATAGGAGCTGTGAGGTACATGTACCTCTAAGGATACGCAAGGGGACTTTTGTTCTGGAGCATGGCTTAGAAGGTTAGCTTGATCACAGACTACCTTAAAAGAGAGAAAGAAAGATACTTACTACCTTTTGTACTACATCAGAGCAGAGGACTAATTATACATGAGATGACTGATTCTACACCGATGTACTTCTAATATTTTGGATACCTTTCAGTATATGATCAGTTGT
>NW_018213894.1:0-1098 GCF_001263595.1 Phalaenopsis equestris | reverse complement strand
GAAAGAGAGTGATTGATTTGTAAATAACAAGTTTTGCGTTGTCTTTCTCACTCGAACACAAGCGAGTCTGTGCTCGCTCGCTTGTGTTCGGTTCGTTAAAAATATCACTATTCATATTCTACTAGTTCATATTTCGAACATAAAAAAATGTTTGTGTTCAGCCCGTTAGCTTAATGAGCCAAACACGAACGAGAACGAGTTACTCGTGAACAATCATTTTAACAATCCTCATCACGTAATAAATCGTATAATTTATATCAAAATATCATTTTAATAAATAATTTTGATTGATTAAATCTTTGTAGTCTACTATTCATTCTTTTTCTTCCAGAATTTTTGAAGGTGAAAGGAACCCAAGCCTTCATCTGCTGCGACAAAGCCGACGACGCCAATGTCATCGTCCTCGCCTTCCGCGGCACGGAGGCCTTCAACGCCTTCGACTGGATAACAGACGTGGATCTCTCATGGCTCAGCATGGGGAAATACGGCAAAGCCCACCTGGGCTTCATGAGAGCTCTCGGCCTCCAAGACGAGAAGGACATCGAAAAAGGTTTCCCCCGCGAGCACCCCGAGCTCGACGAAGGCAGGTTCATCGCCTACTACGCCATTCGGGAGACGCTGAGAGAGCTGCTGGAGAAGCACAAGCGAGCCAGAATCATCATCACCGGCCACAGCCTCGGCGGCGCTCTGGCGATACTGTTTCCGGCGATATTGGCCATGCACGAGCAGCAGGATATCATAGACAGAATCCATGGGGTCATGACTTACGGCCAGCCGAGGGTTGGAGATGCGGAGTTTGGCCGAAATGTGTCGGCGGTGCTGAAGTCGAAGTATCATAGGATGGTTTACAGGTATGATATTGTGCCTAGGGTTCCGTTTGATAAGCCGCCCGTGGCTCTGTTCAAGCATTTTGGGACTTGCATTTACTTCACCAGTTGGTATGAGGGGAAGGTCAGTCTGCTGCTTCTTCTACTCTTTGGGGCTGTTTAAGTTGGATGTATAAAGTCGTGGATTTGATAAATCTGAATTTCATCTCCGGAACTAGAATTTTTCAAACAGTTTTATCAGATTTACATGATTTAATAAATCTGTTGCCAA
>NW_018213893.1:0-1098 GCF_001263595.1 Phalaenopsis equestris | reverse complement strand
CAGACTATTATCTGCTTTGTATAATATTCGTTCGATGACCAGTCATGTTCAAATTATGCCTCAACAAATTTCAAATAGTTCAAATGTATACGAAAAAGTTTTATCTTAGTCAAGCCCATCTCTTCGATTTTCTATCGAATTTTGCATTAAGTCTCTGTCAAAATAATCTTAATTCAATATGTTCAAATCCAATATATGATGACATGAATAATTTACTCTTATGATATAACATTGTTTAAGCATTAAAAAAGGTTCACTCATGATCTTCGAAGTTGGATCTGAACTATTTTGTCTAATTCAACTTTGGCCTCTCAAATTTCTTAGAATGTTGTTAGAATAAACCTCAAATGAAAAGATATAAAACTAAGAATGAGGAATGCCTAAGATTTTAATTAGGCTATTGTCATTCAAAATAAGATTTTGATCCTATTTTTTTTTAAATAAATTTTTCTTAGATCAAATACTTTTAAATATGATCATATTTAAAAAGATATGTACATCTTATAATAATCACTATCATTTTAAGGCAATGCACAAAGAAAATGTGACTGACCATATTAGATGACTCATTGTCAAACACTTGTCAAAAGATTCAAGTGAAACAAGAATATCCAAGATAAGAATAAACCAACTAAACAAGGACCAATCGGTTCACCGACCCGAAAGCCACCTAAGAGCCATTCAATTAGAGAGACGATCAACTTGGATGACCAATCAACTCAGGAGCGGATCATTTAAAAGCCGAACTTATACGCTTAAACCGAATGACAAACTTGACCAAAGGTCGACTAAAGGAGATCAGCCTACCATAAAAATGTCGAGGGCATATTTTTCATTTTACAATTATTGTAGTACCCTATAAATAGCATGACAGCAGGATAGGTCGTTGGAATTTAATATTACAATACTTAATTCCTAAATCTCCCTCTTTACTCTTTCTTGTTTCCATCCTCATTTTTAGGTCATGAACAAATTAGGGTCCATTTGGCAAATAGTTAAATTTTCTAGTTTATAAGACAACTTTCATTAACCAAGTAAAAAACTTAAATCAAGCTAATGTAGAACATGCTAATAAAATTTCATTAAGGAAAAAAAAAA
>NW_018213892.1:0-1098 GCF_001263595.1 Phalaenopsis equestris | reverse complement strand
TTTCTAAATTGGCTAGCTGTGTAAAAATAAATCCCAAAATACTTACAAATAGATCTGAAGACTTCAGTATGGGAAAAAAATGACGCCAACATGGTGCACTTTTGAATAATTCTTAGTAATATCACCATAGAAATCATCAATATTTTATTGTGCAAATCTAGACAAGTGACACATTACTTGATTCTCTATACCTTCTCTATCATTAATCACTACATCAAGCATTTATAACAAGAGGAACCATCAAATTAAATGAGATTTAGCATTCTTTTTAGTTATAAAATATTTAATATTAGCATGGTCAGTGTATAAGATGACTCTAATACCAATCAAGTAGAACCAAATTTAATAAATGCATATATGATTGAAAATTGATCCTTCACTATGGTGGTGTAGTTAACTAGAGCGTCATTAAGGGTCTTACTGTCATAGTATATGGCATGAAAATCATTTTCTCTGATTTAGCCTAATAACATCAGTAATGCATAGTCACTAGTGTCATACATTTGCTCGAATGTAAGATCCTAATCAGGTGAAATGATCACATGTACCAAGACAAACTTATTTTTTAAAAGTTCAATGTCAATAAGGCAAGTATTATTAACATTGAAGGGCACATCCTTCTCTAACAAATGACATAAAACTTTATTGAATTCCTTAATGCATCAACAGTACAAAATTATTGTGCCCTAATAAACTCCTAATCCCCTTAACTGAAGTGAGCAGAACAAATTTTTCTATCACCCGAATCTTCATTTGGTCAACCTCCACCCCCTCTCTAAAATCTTATGACATAACATGATTTCCTCAGTCACCATGAATTAGCACTTTTCTATGTTCAACACACAGTGAGTATCCTCACATATTTGGAAAAATCTTATAAGATTGTCAAGGCATGAGTCAAAAGATTTGTCAAAAACAGAGAAATCATCCAAAAAGTCTCAATCCCAATCTCAATCAGGTCATAAAAAATGGAAAGCAAGTAATTTTGGAAAGTGGTTGGGGCATTGTAAAGATTGAATGACATTCTTCTAAAGGCAACAGTTTCATAGGGACTAGTGAAAGTAGTTTTGTCTGGGTCCTTTGATGTTATAGAAACTT
>NW_018213891.1:0-1098 GCF_001263595.1 Phalaenopsis equestris | reverse complement strand
AAAAAAAAATCTCTATAGATAATCTCAGTATAAACCTTACCTCACATGTAAATATAATCAAAGAAGGTAAAAAGCTAACAACAAACTATTGCCAAAGCAGTGCAAGAAGTTACAAACCAGCATAAAATTAACTCACATAGACGAGAGTACATCCCCTTTCCAGGCCCTCCAGCAGAAAAAGAGCCACCACCTCCCATAAGCATCTGCAAAAAAATTAAAAAAATAAAATAAAGAAAAAATTGGTTCTTCTATTTCTACAGAGATAATAAATGAGCACCAACATGAATCACAAAAGCAACATGAAACTATGCATAAATTCTGCAGTAAACTGCTTGGAATAAAACTCATTAAAACCTGAAGTACTGTCACAGCCATGGCATCCTTTTCCTTATGCCAGCCACCAGGAACTTCAAAAGCAATAGCAAGTTGTGTACTCTGTTGAGCAAAAGAAAGTTTGACAAAAAATATAAAAATCAAAAGCTCTATGTAAAAAAAAATAAAAAAACATAAATTCAACAACAAATTATCATAGGCACCGCAGAATCAGCTTGACACCGATAATCCCCTCCAACATAGAGAGATTTTGGCTCCTCTGGGCGATTAACCTTGGGAAGATTCAATAGAAGTGGTTCGGCAAGTTTAACTAATTCCTCGTGTTCCACACCAGATGCAGCAAGTACCATCCTTGGGGCAGTATAGTTTTCCTGTGTATCCAGAAGGAGAAAAATTCAGTACATAGGTCAATGGAAAGCACAAACTAAACATAATGAAAAAAAAATAATAACAATTAAGTGTGAACTTACAGCAACAAATTGTTCAAGAACACTGCTATTTATTAAATTCAAGGATGATTCGGAAGCCAAAAGTGGAATTGCTAATGCACCACTATATCCGGCAGAGTGTATAGCCTCCAAAAGCAGACCCTGTGGGTTGTTCGAAGCTTCTGCTATCTCTAACTTTACTTTCTTTACCTGTACAGCAGGAAGTAACGAGTAAAGTGTCAAAATAGTTTCCTGACTATTACAAGAGGTTAAAAGTGTCAAATTAGTCCCAAAATTATTTTAATATGGGTTGAAATAGTCCCAAGAGACTATATTA
>NW_018213890.1:0-1098 GCF_001263595.1 Phalaenopsis equestris | reverse complement strand
GCCGACACTGTATCATAACCACCTCCTGGAATGCCTTCTTCGCATCCACCGTGCTCTCCTCACTTTCCAAAAATACTCTGGCGCCGACTGGCCCGACGACTCTTTCGATGATAGGAAATCTGCTACATACTTCTGCACCTTTTTCGGCAAGACACCCATCTCCTGGACCCTCAAGAAGCAACCCACATTATTATTGAGTAAATTTACATAAATACAACACAATTCTTATGTGTGTGCCCGTGCGCAGACGGGTGCATGAGTTTGTGTGCGAGTGTGTGCGTGCGTGCATGTAGCAGTTAAAATTGGTATCTTCATTTGTGATAATTTAGCGTCATAACAATGTTCGAAAATATGCATGAAAAGATATATTCATCATTAAAAAACTAATAAAGATTGGGGCCTCATATAAGCAAGTATTAAATTTCAGATCTTGAAGCTATTTTCTTTTAAAGCTGTGAAGCACTTCAGTTTGTCTGTCCCAATCTTCAAAAGTGTCTTTCACCTTCTGTTTCCTCCTCAAATAGGTACTTATTCTAAAAACAAAAAAATAACCAAAGTTAGGAAATAAATTCTAAACACAATATTACATTAAACAATTCACTTATTGTACAAAAGTATAACTTTATAAAAATATGCTGCCATCTTTATATAGGAAAACTTAGATCATAAGAACTATAACAAAATTTTAAAACAGTCTTAATGAAATAACTCATGAGAGATGCTTCACACCTCCTTTCCAAATCATATTCCCACTCAACTAAAGGTTCTTTTTGGGACAATTGTAGTGATTTGAAGAAATTGTTTTGAAGCTGTTGTAGAAGAAACTATTATTCAAAAAGTTGTGGGAACTACTACAAGTTTATTTATTTGTTTTCAAAAATCAAATAAAAACTATCTGGTAGTCATCGCACATAGGCATGTCCCTTCGCATTATAGAAGGATCTAAGTAGTGTGAGTTGAGGGATGTAAGTAGTGTCAACACTTGTGAAATTTACAAACATACCGCTCAATTCTTGTGTATTCACATATCTGACACCTTAACTTCAAATTTTACATGCATACCACCTTACCTATGCATAAGAAGATGTATTTCACTTT
>NW_018213889.1:0-1098 GCF_001263595.1 Phalaenopsis equestris | reverse complement strand
AGGTCATTCCTTTTAAATAAACACAAAAAAAAGTATGCATATATGTAAAAGTTGAAGTCTAGGGGTTAGATAAGTGAATAATGATATGTTGAAGCTGCAGTTCTCTGCAACTTATATAAATTATGTTTGAAATAAGCTTCATCTATTTTCTAACAACGAACAGAGAAGAACATCATATTAGTGAAAGTGCACACCTCAAATTCTGGTTTTTTGTAATTGATGTTTTCAGCATCCAGTTGTGTCTGAGTGCTGTGTGTTGGGTCTGGAAGACAAGGACTATGGGGAGATTGTGTGCGCAATAATTGTGGCTCATGAAAGCAATGAGAAAGCAAGTAATGAGGAGTTAAAAACAGCAGCTATTAGCTTGGAGGAGCTGCAGGAGTGGTCGACAGAGAGACTGGCGCCTTATAAGATTCCGACGAAGCTGTTATTGTGGGACGAGCTTCCGAGAAACGCAATGGGAAAGGTGAATAAGAAGGAGCTGAAAAGATTGCTGGAGAATTGATTTTGGGTTCTTTGAAAGTCTTAGGTTAGTTATTTCATATTGTAATGATTTATGAGAGTTTCAGACATAAATTTGCTCTACTAAACAGAAATTAATGAAGATATATTTATTAAAACTATAAGAACTTAGGTGTTTGAGAAGTTCTAATCATAATGTCATAATTGAGTTTGAAGTTTCTTTTTTATATGTTATAATTATGATTATCTACCAAAAATTGCATTTTGATCAAATAATTTAAAGAAAATTAACAAATATGTGCGCGGATAAAAACGATATATTATAGATATTATTTTTATTTTAAATTCAAATAAAAAAAATTCAATTCGTATTTAAATTGGGAATTTGCCGCATCTGAATTAGGGGTGTGAGTCATGAGCCAGCTCGAGCTTGATAAGTGGCTTGTGAATTGAATATGATGAGCTAAGCTAATAAGCCAAGCTCAAGCTGTACCTCACTCGACTCATTAGTTTGTGAGCTAGCTTCCAGCTATGATTTATGTGGCTAATTGTTGTCATTACAATCTTCCACTATTGTCTCTATGACTAACTGATATTTTTGCAATAACTCATTACATTTACCATTGTAGCTTCCCA
>NW_018213888.1:0-1098 GCF_001263595.1 Phalaenopsis equestris | reverse complement strand
CATTTAGTGGGATAAAGGCTTGTTGTTGTAGTTGTCATCGTTTTCATTATTATTGTATGTGTGTGTGTGTATAAGCCAACCCATCTCCTGTCATTCTTGACTTCACGACCCAAATATTGTAAAAGGAGGCAAAAGTGGGGCTAACGCTAGAGCTGGAAACCAAAGTTGAAGCAACCAATTTTGGATTTTTAGGAGAGAAAAGCTGCAATTGTGAGGATTTTCAAGGTATTTAATTATGTGTGTATGTGCGCGCGCGCATGCGTGCGAAAAAAAGAAAGAATTTTAGAGATGTAAATGGAAGTATGAGGTGAGGAAATTAATATATGCAAGTATATATGTAACAATAGATATTAATTGTTTATAAAAATTTATTTATCTTAAATAATATCTATCAAATATTGACAACTATGGTAGATCATGGTTCAAGGAAATGACAAGAGAATAAAAAATTAAATAGGAAAGTATAGAGGAAGATAGAAAGGAAGAAAAGCTTGAATGCGGAAAAATAAATTTGAGATAAGAAAATGTTGTTAGAACTCTCAATATGTTAAATTAAGTCTAATTTAAAAGTTCCATAAAATTCATAGGAAATTTTGATTTCCAAACCGTGTGTAACAAGAGGCGAGCTCAAAATAAGCACGAAGATACTAATTACCAGGCAGACTTGGCAATTCAGGTGAGAATGGCATATTATTTCAAAATTTAATAGCAATTGATCTTCAAAGAATTTAAATATGAAATTTAAGGCTCACAGCACTATAACTTTTAGAAAATCCTTTAAAAATTAAATATTGTAAGAACCTAAAACCTACTGCAACTTCCCTCCATGTCTGCACCTTAACCATCTTATAACCTAGTTTCCTCGATGTTCGCTCTAACGATATGGTTGGCTGCTCTTCCTCTCATCCCTGAATCTATCACATGGTGCTAAGGAACTCCTTGCCAACAATATAATCTTCTTCCACAAAACTCCATTTTTTTACCCCCGTTGACTCTGTTTCTAGTGTCTTTCTTCTCCATTGAAAACTCCCCAAGCAAAGCCCTCATACGGATTGCTTTCATCCCATTGGCTTCTCCTTCGTACATCTTTTTTTTTTC
>NW_018213887.1:0-1098 GCF_001263595.1 Phalaenopsis equestris | reverse complement strand
AGTGCTATTTTTGATGTGATATTAAAGATATGAGTTTTATGTGTGTAAATAAAAAAATTCGGTGTGATATGTGTAAATACATAAGAATTGTTTACTATGTATCTAAATCCCAAATTCTTAATTCTCATATTTTATTTGCTGCAGTATAACTAACCATGTATTATTGACATACAATTCTTTTCATTTTATTTGTGGCATGTTCACTTGCCATGTGCCATTTTCAGCACGTAATTTCTCTATTTTACCCTTGCCAGGATATGAAACAGGCGTATTTGAAGAAGATAACTATTTTCCAGCCGAGCTAGTCAGTTCATGGTCATCATTTTGTAGCGTTGGACTATATCATTGCTACAAGATTTCTATGAGTTCAGTTGACTTAGAAAATTTCAAGGGAGAAATATTACTTGTTGTAAAGTGTGATCTAGGATCTGATTTTTGTTCTAATTCATTTAATTTTGAGACTTCTCAAGGTTCTGTCATAGTAGAAGTTGATTATTTTGGCTCTATCCATCTTGATCGTGATCAGGTAAAATATTTCAAACAATTTGTTAATGTGATTCACAAAATCATCTTCCTTTTCTAATGCCTTGAAACTCTTTTTGAGCAGTTTCCCTGTTGAGCCTTTTTTCTATGCTTAGGATTTTTTATTTTTTTGCACTAACTTAGCATTTACCTTGTGGTCCAGGTGGTTAGAGCTCGAAGGTTTCAGGTCTCTGTTCTCAGTCTTTTGATTGATCAAGATTATGATAAATTCTTGAATGCACTTCATGTATGCATGGAGAATGCTTTTGAAGCAGTTGTTTATTTACTCATTCCTTCGGTCCTTGGAGGTATTGACTGGGGCTGTGTGAATTCACCTACTTTCTTTGTGGAGAATGGAATGCAGCATCCCAAGCGCTGCTGTTGTAAGAAAAGTGTGGCTCAGTTGATACAGATTAAGAATAGCTGCATTTGCCGTTGTATGTTGCATCATTCTGTTGTTTATACACCTCACAATGAACACATATATTGCGTCACCGGTATTCTGGATGAAATGGATATGAATTCATCTTTTAAGTTGAGAAATGGACAGATCACTACATATAGCAAATACTTCCT
>NW_018213886.1:0-1098 GCF_001263595.1 Phalaenopsis equestris | reverse complement strand
ATAGTGTGTGTGTGTGTGTGTATGTATATTTATATATAATATAATATAATAGTAAAATAAAATTTTAGAATGCACAAGTGGTAGATTTTTGTGTAATTTATTTGTATTCGTTCATTTTAAGCTTTATCTATCGAAAGAGCCAACTTGTTTTGATTTTTGAGCTGGAACATATTCAAATTGCCCAATTTGAGTCAGTTTATTTTTGATTTCGTGTCGGATCGAGCTTGATTTAATTTTGAGCCGAACTGGCTCAAAGTTGAATACAATGAGCCACGAGCCGATTTCGACTTGAGAGCTGACTTTGAGCTTACCCCAGCTTGGCTCGGAATCAGATCGTTTACAACCTGATCAACAATTAAGAAGCACTCTTACATGTTAGATATATATTGATACATAGATACATGTATGATTTATATAAAAATGAATATTTTCATAAATATATGCGAAACGTGTTATATATGTATGAACACAATTTGATTTGACCTTGAGTTGCCTTAATTCAATTTGTTTCTTACTAAAATCAATTGTGGTGGAAATCATCCTCTTTTATTGAATCTAATTTAGTTTTCTACTTGTTTTGCATCACACACAACTTTGTTGAGCACAATCGTTGATGCATTACTTGAGTGAGGGTTTACTTTAAAGTTTGAGGTAATATGGCATTTGTCTTTTCTTAGTTGAAGAGATATATTTTAATACTTCAAACATAAAGTTGAAATAGTTGTTTGGGATGATTAATTATAAATAGTGGTTTAGAAAGAGTATTAGGAGTAGAAAATATAAGAATGCATAGCAGTAAATAATTTTTTTGAAATGTATACATTTCAAAATTTAAAGTATTTTATCTTGAGGATATGTTTAGGGAGATGGACAAAACATGGAGGGCTGTAATAACATCTTTGGAAAGTGTCATGGATGATGATGCAGACGAAGAGTTTGTTTGGGGCAGTTATATTTGGTTGTAAAAGTAGTTTTTTTTGTCTGTTTTCAAAAAAATAATTTTTTTGAAAGCTGTTGTGGGTATTGTATGCCTTTGGCTTTTAAAAAAGTCAAACACTGGCCTCATTACAACTATTATACGTTGGAAGATCTTGTTAT
>NW_018213885.1:0-1098 GCF_001263595.1 Phalaenopsis equestris | reverse complement strand
GTTCAAGAGTAAGATGTAGGCCCTAATTAGCCACAAAAATTCACGTGGTGGTAAATCCATATAAGAATCTCTATAAAATTTTCAGTGTAGCCAACATAGTGGCACCATAGCTTGTGCATGAGGCCGTCCAATATAGAATTTCAATGTAATGATATGATGTATGGGATCGTGATTTACAATGTCATCCCTATGATGGTCACCCAATAGGTCATCATTGCATGCCGGAAAACTTAGCCAATGCAACCTCGAGCCAACAACATTTGGCCCCACTTCGACATTGCCATCTATCCTTATTTCAAGTATTTAAACGCTTGTAGTGTTATAGTCATCTCACCTGATAAATTTGTACAATGTATGAAAAAAAGTAAAATTATTTTTGACTTATTTATAAATGTGAAATTATATTTATCTTACCGACAGACAAATGAAACATAATGATCATGGGTCATCACTTCTCGACCAGTGCTGTTATAAAGTTGTGGTCTAGTTTGATGTAGCTTAAGTCTCTGATGCATTCTAATCCCACAATATTGATTGCATATAAGAATCATGGGAAATTGATATGTCATTCTCTTAACACAAGGGCATGAATGACTGCTTCTAAAATCTTGTCCTATAAAATTTTGAATTAAATTAGTTTTGATAATTTGTAAAACTAACTAACACAAAAAAATAATTTACATTCTTACATTATCTAAATTAGCTTCTGCTGCACGATGTGCTACACCCAATAATGCGATACTTTGAAGTCAAAATATTCATTGTGAAGTGGATCGTCTAACATTGTGGCGATGCTTTGTCAAATCTGCTCTCCCTGAGATCTCCACTGAAGTGATCGTAGTGTTAATAAATAGAAAGACGTTAGTTTCTCTAAGAAAAACAACTATATAAAATCAGTATAGAGTGAAATTTATATGAAATACTCGAACCTAATATTGCTTGGATTATAGGAACTTGTTGCTCTATTTTGCCCCATGTTTTTACAGAATTACACATTCTTGTGCTCATGGTTCTTGTCTTGTTCATTGTGTTTCTTATCCTACTTGTACTTGGACGACCAAATCTTCTTCTAAATAGGGGGGAAGTAAAGTGATAATA
>NW_018213884.1:0-1098 GCF_001263595.1 Phalaenopsis equestris | reverse complement strand
GCTGAGTTTTTTTGAGATTTGCGTCAGCAGTTAATATGCAGACAGATAGCCTCTTATTCTCTAACAGCAAGATGAGTCCACTCCTGTTCATAAATGGGGATCAAAGCTAATTAGTCAATATTGTTAGAAGATTACCAAAATACCAGATCCCTCTCCCATGACGAAGCCATCGCGGTCTTTGTCCCACGGCCTGGAAGCCTTCTCTGGTTCATTGTTCCTCTGAGACAGAGCCCTGCAAGCTATGAAACCACCTATTCCAATAGGTAGGATGGGTGCTTCAGTCCCCCCTGTAACCATGATATCAGCTTCACCCCTCCTAATGTGATTAGCAGCAGAATAGATGCAGCAATTTGCTGTGGCACACGCTGTAGAAATTGAGTAGTTTGGTCCCATCAAACCTGCATCTAAGGCTAATAATGCCGACCCCATGTTTGTTATGGAATAAGGAATAAAAAATGGAGTAATTTTCTTGTAGTTATTCCCAGTAAAAGCATCAACTCCATCACTATAAACCTTCAAGCCCCCCAATCCTGATCCGATTAGAACGCCTGCTCTTGACTTGTTCACCTAAAAAAAGGTTTTTTTTTTTTTTTTTGAGATGTCTATTCAGCTAAATTAAACAGAGTATAGAATCACTAATCCTTACCGAGTCTAAGGCTTCATTAACAAGTCCTGCATCTTCAAGAGCTTTTCGAGCTGCAACAATGCAGTATCTCCAACTGTCATCGAGCCTGCGCTCATTCTTTGCATCAATATATTTGCTGGAAGAGAAATTTCGAATCTGACCGCCAAATTGAACGGAAAATGACGAGGCGTCGAACCGGTCTATGTAGCTTACGCCGCTCTGTCCTTCTAAAAGCTTGTTATAGAATTCGTCTGTATTGGTTCCGAAGACTGAAACTAAGCCCATCCCTGTTATTACTATCCTCTTCTTGGGATCTTTCTCTCGTTTCGGAGCCATGGCGGTGGGGAAAGCCATGGACATGACCTTGGGGTTATTGAGATCTGAATAGCAAGTTTTATGAGTAGAGTTAGTAGTATGATTTCAGTCTTCGCAAAAAAAAATTATTTTATTTTCTTAAAATTTTTTTTTTTTTT
>NW_018213883.1:0-1098 GCF_001263595.1 Phalaenopsis equestris | reverse complement strand
TATAAAAAATATCGGGATCACTCCTTTGCTCCAAGTCCCCTCCATATTGCTCGGCTTTCAACACATGTTGTATTTGCATGGAAAACATGAAAAGTGCAATTTTATCCATAAAAATGTGCAAAAAATAAATGTATTTAAGCATTCAGTTCTATACATTAGTATGCTAAAAAAATGCTAACACGAATCTCGAATGAATTGAACAACTAAAAAATGGAGATGTGAAATTGAAGTTTCAGGCAAAAGAATAGGAAATTTACCAGTAAGCATCGACAACATAGCTGAGTTGACCGACAGAAGCTTTAGGGTGACGAAACATCAAACAAAGGACCCCTTGCTAGAATCGATCGACTCCCATTAATCGACTGGTCATCCTTCTCGGCTGAATTGACATGTCAAGCTGAAGCTTAAATATATTTTAGTCAATAGCCATTATATTTCTTTGTATTATAATGTAATTTTCATTCCACAAAATTTAGCTATTTTAGGTGGTTATTGTAATTGTTTCCTTTATGTTGTAACTGTATTTTTAGACCCCTATAAATAGACAATCATGACATAAAAGCAAAAGGAACGTTTTCTTCTCACTCAACTCTCTATCTCTCATTTTTCTCCTCTCAACTCTAATTTTCTGACCTTGTTTTTCGGAAGTCAGTTTAGGTTTCAGCAAACCATAACTTCAAAAATTTGTTGAAGTTATTTGGCACTTGGTGATGCCTCAATCTAGATAGTTGAATTGACAAAAAATGGGGCAAAGTCAGGGATAACGTATGAGCATGGACTCGCGCGTGACTCACAAGTAACTATTAAAAGGCTCTAATTTCATTCCTTACACACTCTTTTGTTGGGTTCACCCCCACCCTATCTTATTTAGATCTCAAATTTACTGTCCATGAATGCATTATGGAGAAATGTTTTTCTTCACTATAAAATTCTAAGTTTGAGGTCTAGTGGATCCTAGAAATAATTTTTGGAAGCTATTCATTTAGCTTTTGTGTGCTTTGAGAGCCAAAATTTACATTAAAATGGTGATAGGTCATTTCAAAATTTGAATTAAAATATAAAAGAAAATAGATTGCAAATCTATATTCCGCAGTTAAA
>NW_018213882.1:0-1097 GCF_001263595.1 Phalaenopsis equestris | reverse complement strand
AATAATAAATAAATAAATAAATAAAGTTTAAACGAGCTTAAATTAAACACATAAATTATAGTTAAAAATTTTGGGATATTAATTTTTATGAAATATGCGCTCCTTATATAGAATATTGTTCAAAATATTAAAAAAATAGTTTTACATTTAAAATATATTTTTGTTAAATCAATAAAATTATATTAAAATATTAGTATTTTCTTATTTAAGTTATTTTAAAATAATTTAAATATTTGTTGTGTCTTTAGGTTCAAACATTGAACTGAAAACCTTTGTTTTTTCATGTTCGTTGTCTAGTTTGATTTTCACAATCTAGAATGCTACTTTTCATTTTATTTTATGCATCATTTATGTTTTATTAAACCCATTACTTGAAAAGATAAACTAATAAGCCGGCCTAAATAGAGCTTATTTTAGTTATCCCACCACAACATCTCTTTAAAGGCCCTAATTTTTCACCATAAACTGCAAATCACACCTCCATATCTTTAACCAATAATTCTTTTATATTTTCAACCACCAATTCGATTATCAGGCCTCCAACCACCATTAGACGAGAAGCAATTAGGGTTGGCGATGAGATCGATGGTGTGCGAAAAAGAGCATGTATTTAATGAAAAATTATTCTATTAGGACAAAAGACGAAAAATTTACGTCTGGAGTCCAGTGGTCATAGGCCACGCCCCTCTAAAAAACTTACCAACCCGTGTATTAGTTCACTTGTCACGTGGCAAGTGCCCAGTGGACTCTAGACACAAATTTGTGTCTGGTATCATGATAGAATAAGCGCTCATATTTGATAGAACCCGTAAGGAAATGCATTAAAATGAAGGAATTGATGATAACAAGATGTGTGAAGGAGGAAAATAGTTTACATGATAGGGCTAGAATGTCTTAAGGAGAAAAGTTATTCGCAAATGATTTGACCAAATGAAGACCTCTATGGGATTGCAAATATTTATAAGAGTGACAAAATATAAAGAGATTCAATTCATGATTGAAGTAACTTTAAATTAGGTCTAAATGCAGGTTTGAATAAGGATAGAATAAAATGTTTTGCCCCTGCTTTAACGTTCGGCTAGGTTGAGTTGGTGCTG
>NW_018213881.1:0-1097 GCF_001263595.1 Phalaenopsis equestris | reverse complement strand
TGAAAAACGAAGAAGATTGATGGGGAGAAATGAGGAGAAAGACTATAGGGGACACCACATGACAATGATATCGATGAGGTACAAAAATCGAGGCTAATTCACCACCTGTTTCCTATCAAACTATAGACACACAACTTCCGATTGCACAAAACTACAGTAAACATTACCCAATAGAAATATTGATGAAGTATGACCTTCGAGCAAGATCTACCCCATGTTCTCCTGTCAAGCTAGATCCATACCACTTGAATAGAAAAAGAAGATACATCCCTCTCAAGGTGAGAAATTCAAAATAATAATCTCTAATATAATAATAAAATAAACAAAAGTTTATAATCAGGTTCTAAGTAGTATACTTATTTTAAGATGCAAAGTAAACCATAATTCTAACTCAAAATAATGTAAAAAAGAGCACACAATGTTGTCCCGCCTTTGTGGGTGAGATAATTCTCGTGATCGGGAGTACTTGGTGGGCAAATATTGTGTCCCGTCTCCTAGGCAAATGCAGGAGGTCCTTCCCACTAACTGACGTTTGCATCATGAAATGAACCAAATGATTTGAATATGGCGTATGTTCTGCTGTCATCCCAACTACTTCTTCTTTCTATTTATAGAGTGCCTTGACTCTTTTTGCACTACCTCGAACCTGATCCACGGAGACATCAAAAGAGAATGACAGGTTTCCCCAAGGTCCATAAGCCCGCGTCCTTTTTTCTTGTTGGCATTTATACTAAAATAAATCTCTCTCATTCTTATCTAGCCCGAATAAGTAGAAACGCTTGGACCACAGTTTAGGAAACTATTCACAAGACAATCAACATGCATAGCCCGTTACACTCATGAAGACAGGCAAACACCATTCACTTGTTAAGACTTCTCTCTAGATATCCTCTTTTAAAACACAAAATTATATAAAAATAATAATATGACAGCTAGAAAAATTATCCTGAATTATGAGACAAAATAATACATAAGACAAGAAAAATATGAATACCAAGGTTGAAGCATCCTATCGATCATAAAAATTAAAAAAAATACTTGATCAACTTTCTTGAAGAATTGTTACTGCAAAAGTGTGGTGATGGTTTTTTTTTTTT
>NW_018213880.1:0-1097 GCF_001263595.1 Phalaenopsis equestris | reverse complement strand
TTTTTTTTTCTACTTTTGCTTGGAAAATTAATAGCCAATGGCTGAATTTAATAAAAAGCAACAGCTATTACAGAAGAGCTACATGAGCAAAATTAAAGAGATTAAGACTGAGTTTGGGGCAGCTGTACAGTGTCACACTGCACTTTCAAGTGTTTGACAAAACTAAATTTTATCATATTAAAAAAAAACTATAATTGAAAGCTGTGTTTTGCAACATAAAATGTTGTGACTGTCAAAAAGTTATTGTCTGAATTATTTAAAGTAAAATAAATTTATGATAGCCACCGCAACTTTCTAAACTCCAGTTTCTTTTGCTGTAGTTTTATAACTGTTTTTTCAAATAGTTGCAATTGCCCCAAAAAGACCCTAAAATTGGCAAGCTCCTAACATGAAGTAAAGGAAATTGTATGGTGAAGAACATGGAGCTCAAAGAAGAAGGGATCAAATGAAATCTAGGTGAATTTAGCAAGTGCTACATGTAGCAGTACATTAGTTAGAAACAATATGGAAGAATCCCAAAAGAAGTTCAAGCAAAGAAGAATCGGCAGAAATAGCTCCATAAGAATTTACCCAAACCCTTAACAATAGTCACATTTCTGATGAAAAGACCAAAATTTACCCATTTTCTGCAAGAACAGAGTTAAAAGAACGACCAAATCTTTAATTCAGTCAGGTGTGAGCAGTGGGCATCTGACAATATGCTCATGCACCTCACAGATACGAAGGCTATTAAACAAAACTGAAATTATTGCATCAATGTTGCAGAGATATCTATCAACTGCGATCCACCATATATTCTTTTGCCGGATCAACCTTCTGCCTTACAAAAGCCTTCCATCCAACTACTTTCTGCTTCTTATGAACCTGTATTGGCATCCAAATAGTCTCCTACACTCTAAAGCGCCCCCCATACTGACATTGATGGAGCAATTTCTACTGCAGGAAGCACTTCACTGACACTCACTTCATTGTGCATTAAGTAGAGGTCAAGATCAAATAAATTGCTGATTTTTTAACCAGAAAATATCATATGAATAATCTATTTGTCTAAAGCAGTCTCACTCATCAGAGAATATGGAGATGTCAGCAAGCAGGTT
>NW_018213879.1:0-1097 GCF_001263595.1 Phalaenopsis equestris | reverse complement strand
AAAAAAAAAAAAAACTAATCACTAACCAAGTTGAACCCCTTATCAATTTTTAGGAAATTAAATGGTTATTTTTAAATTTATTAAACAACTCATAATTTTCTAAATTTAAACCTCATTCATGACATCAAGTTAAACACATTAAAATTTTTTTATAACATAGTGGGCATTATATATAATAATGGGGATCTTCTAAATATTGTCATCATTAATTTCAATGATGCATGTCTAATCAAGCAATTTCATGCTAATTATGGGATGCTTTTGATACTTTAATACACTTCTCTATTCTTTGCTCAGAAAGTTTGGAGGTCATTTAATATTTTTAATAATTTAAAATTTCAGAATTTATTATTTTTTAAATTATTAAAACATCTTAAATAATCTTGAAAAAAAAATGAGGATGTTTATTATATTATATTAATGTCAACATTCTATAATTATTTAAGATTTTCATTTAATTTTTGCATGAATTTTACTTTTTTTTTTAGTAAATCCATTTTATTGGTAAAATTACCAAACTACCATTTGATTATTGCAAGCATTCCATAAGCCAACATGCCCAAATCAAAATTTCAAAAAATTTCTATTGTAATAATTAAAATATAATTTGTTTTATTTATATAATATTAAAATTTCTTCAAATGCTATTGAGAACATTGACACTGCTTAAACATCTTATTTTAAAATGGTAATCATTTAATTTTTCAAACTCATCCTTCATAATGTCACTTTTTATAAATTAAAATTTTATTTTATATTTTTAAAAAATATGTAACTTAAGAAAAAAATGAAATTCATGTATTTCGCTTCAATCAGTGTACTAAGCTTATGTAAGTACTTTTCAAATTATTTGGATGTTTTCAATTATTAGATAATTTACATACATAGCACTAAATTCTTATGGATTTACGCTTCTCACACCAAAACTTTCACTTTTACATGCAGAGCGCCCAATTCTTTCGTATCACATCAAAAATAGCATTAATTTTCCATTTTAATTGTCAAATCCACCTTTTTCATGCATAGGTCAAGTGTTATGCATGTGGAAATATGAAAGTTTATATGTGAGATATGTAAATCCATAAGAATTGTGTGCT
>NW_018213878.1:0-1097 GCF_001263595.1 Phalaenopsis equestris | reverse complement strand
CTTTTTTACTCATCTAATTCATGAAAAAATTTCACATTCCTCGCTCTCGCATTCATGCATGTTCTTCCATGAAACATTTTCTTCCTTCTCATTAACATAATCATTTATCTTTAATGAAGAGTTCTTTCATCTACTCCATAGGCTTCTTTAAAACTTCATCTCTATCTCTCAATCCATATGAGAGGCTCTATAACATCTATATAATTTGCATCTCCTTCAACCTATCCTAAAAAGTCATGAATGGCTAGACATAATTCTTCGTGACCATGGGCCTCTTCCTAGCCTGGTTAGGGTTGGGCAAATGAGTTGTTCTTAGGGCCTCTTTCTCCATGTCTCCTTCGATGTTGAATATAATGACAGTGAGGATGGAATCCTAACACGCTCTACAATGGTATTAATAGGCATTGTAATGCTTTTTGTAAGAACATCATAAGCCCCAACATGCTTCTTGAGAATATTAGTAAAAGCACATGTCTGCTTACGATGATGGTGTCTCACAAAGTCAATGTCCGAGTCTCCTTCCTCATTTGTGCTTCCTGACAACTTCACTGTCAAATAAATATTCCTTCAAATATTACCTCTTGAGTCGCTTCCATGGTGGGAGATTTTTTACTAATCCCCATATATTTTCTTCAGAAAAAACAATGTCATTTCTAAAAGAGAACACCAAGTCCTCTTCTTCCTTAACTCCAACAATCAAAGATGAGTCGTCGTCATTGACATAACTAAAATAAAGATACCACATCATCATTTTTTGCAGGCATAGTGATGATTCCATCATCATTTCAACAAAAAATCCCATCATCAACAAATAGGTTTCCATCAATTTTCTCCTTAACAAAAAAACATTGGTCCATAAAAAAAGGGGGTTTAATCCAAGCAATCAACATTATTAAAAGGAATAGATAACAATGGAAACTCGGGTATAGAAACTACTTCAAGAGTAGCTACTACCTCTTCCAATTTGGTATCAATAGCAATAAAGCAAGGATCAAGACAGTTCAACAATGGAAATGGAGCCTATATCTTTTTCAAAAGTATAAATTGGATGCCTGTGGCAATTTAAAAACCAAACATTTACAAAATTCTAGCATCAT
>NW_018213877.1:0-1097 GCF_001263595.1 Phalaenopsis equestris | reverse complement strand
GCGTGTGGGGTGGGTGGCACTTGCATGCTAGAATATTTATTGTGATAGGATGATAATTTAACATAATAGCATTTCATGACGATCTAACACGCATGGATAAAAAAAAAATCATGGGAGAAGAAATTGAAATTTTTACATGGAAATATGCTGGAAAGAGTCAAAATTATGGGGCCTAGTCAAATTAAAATAATCCACTATATAATTAGGAGTATAAATGTGCACTCTTCACTTGTATTAGGAAAGATAGGATTACTAGATATGTTGAATTCATAACTACTTTGAATAAGCTATTGTATATAGAATGTGATAGCCGGAACTTTCACCCATCATGGTATTGTTTGTTTTGCCGAAATGGTCCACTTTTTTGCCCTGTTGGTATAACTTCCCATGAGGTGACCCATCCTAAGAGTGCTCCCATGCAACCATGCTTAATTTTGGAGTTTCTAATGAAATTATACCATTATAACAAAAGGTGCCTCGACTTTTAAAAGTTTAGCTTCAATCTACTTAAGGGGTTCACAATCTTCCCCACTTAAGTACTTAACAACATTATCGATGCTCTATACCCAGAATCATTCACCTGACATATGAAATTCTAGAGATGATCCTTATAGATTTAAGATCTGACTCCCACCATGTAGCACTTTGTCCTATCTTAAGTTCAAGAGGGGGCTCCTATGGCATAGCATTTTGGTCCGTATGGAACTTAATTCCCATCTTTCTGCTGGTGTAATGCTTTAATATCATTTGTTAAAGACGTCACTCTCTCACCCATCAATGTATTGTCCATTTTGGTGAAATGATCTTACAATTTTGCCCAGTTGGTTTAATTTCCCAGGAGGTGGCTCATTTTAGGAGTGCTCCCATGTGAGCACGCTTAGCTAAAAAGTTTGACTTTAACTACTTAATGGGTTTTACATATAATAGCCATAATTGTCTATAGAGGTCGTACTTGATGGTTATGAGGACTATAGTAGAGCTACTAAAGCCATATTTGAATGCTATAATAGCAATAGTTTGCTACATAAGTCATAGTAAAAAGAGGTTATAATAACTATGGTAGGACAATCAAAGTTGTAGTTAGTGGTGGTCAATAT
>NW_018213876.1:0-1097 GCF_001263595.1 Phalaenopsis equestris | reverse complement strand
AAGAAACTAAAACCTCACTGAAAATGAGGTCAACATAGTGTAGCTATTTTGCCAAATTCATGTCCTTTAGAACATCTTTAAATAGTTATATTGCACTTTGTGACTCTTTGTCAAGCCATTATCTAGCTCATCATTAAGTTTTTGTGACACCTCAGTCAGATGGCAATGAAACATATTTTTGAAACAGCATAACAAATCTCTGATAATGGTAAGCCGTTGTCAAAAAATTGCGTGCAACTAACCTGTTTAGCTAGCACTATGAATCCATCTTCAATTTTTTTTCCTTAATCTCCATCCATGTTTATAAATCTAAGCCTATAATTCAGGCTAGCTATCGGTAACCTTTTTCATCTGCACTTCACCTGTTTATTTCAGCATAGTTTCATCATCTTACATTCATCACTGATGCGGTCTGTATTCATATACGGCATACATAATAGTGCTGCTAATGAGAATGAGGATGAATCAACAAGTTGCATCACATTGCAAACATGCAAATACACGAATAATATACTAGCTTGCCAGAAACACCCAATATTTTTGTAAGGTTATAAAATAACAACAGTTTATATAAACAAAGAGAATGCAGCAGCAAACCTCCAAAGCACTTCGTGCATATTCTCTCACTCGAACATAAGCATATTCTGTTTTGCCTGAAAAAACCAAAAGAAATTGAACATGGAAAAAGGAGATTGAGAAACAACCCCAAAACTGAAAGACAAAATAGTAGAACGAAGATATTAGACTCTAAAGGAACAAAAACTTCAAGATGTTTCTTATTATAATAAAAAGACTTGAATGTAGTTTGCATATTCAATACCGAAATAAATGACGGCAGGTTCTACATACTACCAAGCTTATTATAGCAATTAATAAAAGCATATGCATATAAGATAAAAAAAGATTATTTGGCCCTTGCTGAAAGCCAACTAACGCTTCAATATCATTGACGCGGGAGCTATACTGGTTACAGGGGATTCTGCAATTCTGTATATGGGTGATCTTGTTCAATAAGATCTGCAACGGGAAATTTCCCGCAGGCGGCTTTGTTTTTTTACTTTTATTTTTGAATTAGAATTTGGGTTATTTATGAGGGG
>NW_018213875.1:0-1097 GCF_001263595.1 Phalaenopsis equestris | reverse complement strand
ATCAATGACCAAATTTTCCATAACTTTAAAAGAGAGAATAAAATAAATGCAGGAAGATTATAGAGTGAAGTTAATGATTTTCATTTTTCTCTTTCTATTAATGATGTGAATCGCATGAATTTTAATAATAAGAGCCAATAACTAACAATGAAAAATATTGAAGCAATATTTTTTTTTCTTATTTTTGTTTCTGTATAAGAGTTGAGATTTTTGTTCAAGAATATATAATAATTAAAAAATGTAAAAACATAAGATTAAAACTTACCCAAGGGAACAGGAAAAAAAGTATGTTTTGGACAAAATGACCATATTATTTTCGACACAAACAATTTATTCAAGTCTGTTGTGAACGACTTTGGCTTAATATAGTTCAAATACAAACCATAGATTAGACCTTGTTAAAACCAGCATCAAATATTATTCAAATCGAGATCAAAGAGGCTTGCTGAAGCTGGCATCATAATATTAGTATTTAAAATTTGGTGACGAGCTCATTAGAGACTCATTGCGAACTCATGGTGTGGGAGGAAAAAGATGATTTCAGATAGGGCGCTAATTGACGGGAACAATGTCATGTAAGAAAAAGATTATGCCTAAACAAGAGTTCGCTAGGTTTTTGACACGGACCAATGGCATGTGAGAAGAAGGCACATGACAAGAGCTCACTAAAACCCTGTGAGGACAAAGAAGCTCATTTTGGATGTAATCATGGTTATATGTTTGTATGTACATATGCGGGTGTGTATTAAATAATTAAATAATACACACACACAAATATATATATATAAATGATGGAAGGCTCTGCTAGAGTATCGCCTCATGGCGAACTCGGACGTCTGCTCGGCTGATTCTCGTTTCGTCGCGCTCAAAGAAGAAGGGGTTCGTGCCTTGACTTCATTTGTTTTGTCCTTAGTCATCTTCGTTGTGCTTCGTTTGTTGCTGCGGTTTTCTCCTTTTTTGTCCTCGTCGCCTTTGCTCGTTGAGAGATGATTTCCAGCAACTTCCACTGATTCACATGTTCCCTTCCATCGTCGATGCTTGAACCAGAATGGCCCTCTGCCCCGATCCTTGCCGCCCTGTGTTGGATTCGTCGTTCG
>NW_018213874.1:0-1097 GCF_001263595.1 Phalaenopsis equestris | reverse complement strand
ATTTTTGAAAACACATAAATTTTCAAAACACAATTTACACAAATAATTCATTTTAAAAAACACTAGCACTCCAAATAAATTAATTTCATGCGAGTTCTGGATAAATCCAGATCTATTTTCTTCTTTTATTTTTTGTCCATATTATTTAATGATATTATTAATCACATTAGATACAGCATGACCGGCTACTCCCGGTCACCCTCCTTCTTCCTCCCCGCCCTGCTGTATATAAACTCCGTAGTCCCTCACGGGCAGAAGCAGTGAAGCAAGGAAAAAATATCGTGTAGCCGTTTGTGTAGAGAAGAATCATCAAAGATGCCGATCACTCGCATAGCTATCGGATCACGGGAGGAGGCGTATCACCCCGGAGCTCTCAAGGCCGCCCTTGCAGAGTTCATATCGACCATCATCTTCATCTTCGCCGGCCAAGGCTCCGGCATAGCCTACGGTTTGCTCCTCTCCCTTCCCTTCCCTTTCCTCTCTCCCTTTCAAATCCTTCTTCTAACCTTCGCTTTTCGCATAAATGAACAAACTTTTTTCTTCTAATAACTTTTCCTCTGTTTTCTACCAGTAAAAAAACCTAATTTTTTTTCTACTTTTTGACAGCAAAGCTGACCCCCGGCGGCGCGGCGTCGCCGGCAGGACTTCTCACGGCGTCAATAGCACACGCCTTCGCACTATTCGTAGCAGTTTCCACAGCGGCGAACATCTCCGGCGGGCACGTTAACCCTGCGGTGACATTTGGCCTCTTTCTCGGCGGCAACATTACTCTGTTCCGCGGTCTGCTCTACTGGGTGGCCCAACTCCTCGGCTCCATCGTCGCCTGTCTCCTCCTCCGCGTCTCCACCGGTTTTCTCTCCGTCGGCTCTTTCGGCCTAACGGACGTCAGCGAGTGGAACGCCCTCGTGCTCGAAATCATCTTAACTTTCGGTCTGGTTTACACGGTCTACGCGACGGCGGTGGATCCGAAAAGAGGAAGCATAGGAACGATAGCTCCGCTGGCTATCGGCTTTATAGTGGGTGCTAATATACTGATCGGAGGGGCGTTTGACGGCGCGTCGATGAACCCGGCCGTGACGTTCGGACCTGCCGTTGTG
>NW_018213873.1:0-1096 GCF_001263595.1 Phalaenopsis equestris | reverse complement strand
AAAAAAACGTACAGATAAACACATTATCTACGTATATAAATGTCACATCAGATGACTAAAAAGCTACAACATCTAATACACATTGATACATAGGCTACAACAAGTTGACAAAAGAAAAGACATTGATCTGTTATAATGTCCTCCCCACCATCAAGAGGTCTACAACTTCATGTTCTCTTCTACAAGAGCCAATATCCTCACTTGAAAATCCTGCAAAGTCTAAGCTTTATGATTAATGACTTGTCATCTTCTTGTGTTTGCCTAGAAGGTGGACAATCTTTTGAAGCTTGATCTTCCATGCCTACGGAGAAAGTGCCAACTCATCTTTGGATGGTACTGACATCGCCTCCTCAAAATTTTAGTACTTCAATTGATTTTTCAGGGTGACGAGAATCTCCATATATCGACTTCTTAGTAACATAAAAAAAATGTTCTATAAAGCATTGTAGTGGTAGAGAGACTGGAAAATTCACTTGAAATGCATAACACAAAAACTTCAATTACCACGAAGAAGGCCCTAAAATATGCAGTGGGAAAATCCAACTTCTTTGAACAAAGAATCTCTTTTGGAATACGTTAGGAAAAACTTGTCCTCATGAAGAACACCATTCAGAATGAACGATGGGGAAATTCTAAATTTTCTCTGTGAAGAGTATCCTTCAGATTGTGAAGTGGGAAAACTTCAAATATTCTTCTAAAACAACATTTAATCATGAAGAATCCTCTTTGGAATGCACAAAAAGGAAACTCCAACTTTTCTTCACGAAGAATTCCCTCTGGAACGCATAGCTAGAAAACTCCAATTTTACTTCATGAATAATTCTCTATAGAATGCATGGCGAGGAAATTCCAATTTTTATCCAAAAGAAAAAAAAAAGAACCTAAAACATGCCAAAATTAATGCAAATGCTCCTCAACCCAAGAATTTTATCTCAACAATCCAATTTGGGCTCCCACTGATTGCTCTCATAACCGCCATTAGGTTCGAATTCAAAACTCACGCCCTGGTTTGCATAATCATGCCCAAATCCCCTTAATCGTGTCGTTTTCACGTAATTACACTGATGTCGTGTGAATTTATTAGATGAGGAACCTT
>NW_018213872.1:0-1096 GCF_001263595.1 Phalaenopsis equestris | reverse complement strand
ATAAAAATATAAGAATTTTCTGGTATTTATGTAAATGCCCCCTCAAAAGATAGTTAATTACATATTAAACCTGCTGTCTTACATGCATGTATAGGGTGGTCGAATAACCTTCAGCGGGCAGGTTCAGAACTACGTACAGGCAGTAAATCAGATAGTGGAGATGTTAGGAGACGAAGACAGTGCTGCAAATTATCTAAGTAAATGTATATTTCAAGTAGGAATGGGAAGCAATGACTATTTAAATAACTACTTCATGCCCGCCGTCTACTCCACCGGCCGCCAGTACACGCCGGAGCAGTACGCCGACGCCTTAATCCAGCAGTATTCCCAGCAAATAAGGGTCTGTACCCAATCACGTTTTATTTCAATTCATGACTAAATCCTATTAATAGCATAGTACTCGACACCAATTATTTCTTATGTACTTACTACATCAAAACTCTCTACAGACACTCTACAACTACGGCGCAAGAAAGGTGGTGATCGTCGGAGTTGGTCAGGTAGGCTGCAGCCCAAGCGAGCTCGCTCAATTGAGCTCCGACGGCTTCACGTGCATCGACCGGATCGACAGCGCCATCCAATTATTCAACAGAAGGCTCATACAGCTGGTGAATCAGTTCAATCGATTGGATGGTGCTCATTTCACTTTCATTAATGCTTTCAATATTTTTCAGGACATCATCACAAATCCAGCTTCTTATGGTACAGCAAACCATCTTAATCCCAATCTTCATAAAATTCAAACATTCATCTATAAAATGGTAATTTTTGCAATTTTTGAATTTTCAGGGTTGAGGGTGACAAATAGAGGGTGCTGTGGAGTAGGGAGGAATAACGGTCAGATAACCTGTCTGCCTTATCAGACTCCATGCCCGAACAGAGCAGAGTATTTGTTCTGGGATGCATTCCATCCCACTGAGGCAGGGAATATAATTATAGGGAGGAGGTCTTATAGTGCTCAGTCTTCTTCAGATGCTTATCCAATGGATATTCGCCACCTGGCTCAAATTTAATTTAGATTTTATTCAGAATAAATTATATTTGTTATAGTTGTTTTTATAGTAATAATACTTATGGAATTGTATTTTCTGTTGAA
>NW_018213871.1:0-1096 GCF_001263595.1 Phalaenopsis equestris | reverse complement strand
AAAAGTAGGGTTATGTCTAAGGGTGTCTAAGGTTTGGGAACAAAATATAAAATTTTTGGTGAGGAGTTAAGGAGGATGTTAGGAAACCCAAAGATAGAACTAGGGTTAGCTCTGTTACAAAATGATATCGGAGTTAACCCAAAACACAATAGAAAAAACATACATTATTAATGAAAAAAATAGGTACTTACAATCAACAAACTAGAAAGGAAAATTACAACAAACACAACACGAAGTCGCGTTAGGGTTCGACCCATGGGTAGTGAAGGTCGGTTAGGTGGTTGAGAGAGCAAAGGTAGATGGCTGAAATGAGATTGTAAGTGGTTGGGATAGCCAAAGAGGGGGCTGAATTGGCGTTGGCAGCGAAGCAGAATGCTGGGACAGCAAGGGCAGCAAATAATGCGGGGAGGCACGGTAGGAAAGGTTGGAACAGCCAGAGGACAGCAGGTTTACTATTTTTTTACTGTTTTTCGAATGACAGCGGTCAAGGGACGAAGCGAGGGGCTGCAAGCAGCAAGGGACGACTGTCCAGAATGGGGGCAGCAAGCAAGAAGGGCTCAAGTGGGAAGCCTGCAATGAAAAACAACAAAAGTTGTTGTCTTGAGGGCAGCTGCAGAAGGGAAGGACAATGTGGAGCGACGAGATGTAATAATCTTCACCTTGAAACCAAGATATAGCCAAAACACCACTTGGAACTCTAGGATACAGCTCTCAAAGGGAAGAAGAGACGTCAGTAGTTGTCCCGATACAAAACATGCCAAAAAAATTGATTTCCAATCCTTAATACAACACGTATATAGAAAATGACTAAGTGCCCGTTTAGGGCAGCTTATAGGGTGCGGCAGCGTTTTCAAAAAGCCGCCTCCCCTTTTGACTACCTCGATTGGTCTAATTTTTTGGTGTCGCGGCGTTTTTTTATCGCTATTTTCTACGTGGTTTTGTAAGTTGTCTGCCTCCTGCGTCCCGCGTATCAATTTTCCTAATCCCTGAGCCGCCCTTCGCAAATCTCGCTCGAAGCCTCGCCTCGCTCCCTCGCCGCCCTTGGAGAATCGTAGATCACCTCGCTCCCACGCCATCGCCCTTGGAGAATCGGCAG
>NW_018213870.1:0-1096 GCF_001263595.1 Phalaenopsis equestris | reverse complement strand
GCTATCACCACCTAATAAGAAATCGTCTTAGAATAAAAAAATGACTATGAATCTTAGATATGTGTCAACATTATTCATTAATTAGGCAAGCCCAAGTAAATATCAACTTCATCTTTAAGGCAAAATTCTGACTAATTCGTTGTTTTGCTAAAACCTTTGAAGGAATCTGCCTAGGCTAATTAAGTAAATAGGCAAGTTACCTTGATTACTTTTGTCAGCATTATGTAGTTGACTCCGAGACATCGGACAACCTGAACTCGCTCCAAGTAAAAAATATTTAATACGGAATCCGCATGCATCTAGACGTTTTGTTCAACAGTGTTGTACATTGTTGTACTTATATGTACAACAATATTGTATAAGAAATTTACATACATATGGACTCCACAAATAATATTCTCTCCCATCCAACTGAAAAGACAGACTAACTAAACCAATTATTAAGTTGATTTGAACTTTTCCTCAAACAATTTTGGGAGTATATTGATGTATCCTAATATTTTTGAAAATTTTTTGTTATTGGATTTGCAAACCATTAATGATAGTTTGGAGTTGCCCTAAAAATATTATACATGATTGTGATCTTGAATGTATTTGTAGGCAGGCATTTGTACATCTTTACTAAATAAATAAGATAAACGCTATCAAATTTTCTATATGGCTTTCCGTTTATTAAATTTGCACGCTGTCACTTTTGTCATCTTACATGATAATAATTTAATGGGCAGGATAGGCCCAACTTTAGCGTTGGCCCTTGCCTGATATTTTATAAGCACCAAAACATAAATCATTTACTTTCAAAGCCAATCAAACTTAAGTCATTGATCACTATAGTGTTGATCTAGAGCTTCATCACCGATCACGATAATGTTTGATATTATAAATAGAACCCTGCTTGAGTCAGAGAAATACCAGAGCTTGAAGAAGTAGGAGTTGAAGTTCAGTATTCTACGCGGACGATCTAGCGAATACTTCTTGCTCCTGCAGTCGTGGACCACAATCGACCACCACCCCTCGGCTGCCACCAACCATCATTGGACGCCGCCTACTCTTTTAGATGAAGCTCATTGATAAATCATAGCGTGCATTGTGGCAT
>NW_018213869.1:0-1096 GCF_001263595.1 Phalaenopsis equestris | reverse complement strand
CACTATATAATAACAGAAGATGTTATTATTTAAATTTAAATATAAATAAATAATATATATATTTTCTTTATTTTGAACTAAAATGTGCCAAACACGATCAAATAAAGGGTTATTCATGTTCAATTCATTTATACTTCGAGCTTATCATGTTTGGCTCATTTACTTGACAAATGATTCAAACGCAAACTACTTCGCGAGCCAAACACAAATTATTTGCAAATATTGAGCTTTTTTTGACAGCCATAATTACTTGAAAAAACGGAGGAAAATTATCACAAACAGACGTCATATCTCTTAGATGTGGCTTTTGCCTGTTCTCGGCAGCTTCATTGACAGAGCCAAAGAAAGCGACAAGATTACAAAAGCATCTAATGAAGGAAAACAGGGTTGGCAGCTTAGGAAGGATGGCACGTATGTAAAAAATGAAAGGTGTAAGATATGTAAAATACCTAGGAATTGAGTAATATGTATGTAAATCTTCCTGGACTCAAATATGTCAAAGCAGAATAATTAGTAAACAAGAGTACATTTTAAAGTACAAAATCACACTCATCTAAACAAATACAAGTTGTGGAGGGAGAAGTTAACATAAGGTGTTCTATGACAACATCAAAAACATTGATGGTTCTAAAAGATTTTGTCATATTGGCTTGTGAGAGAATCCTTGAGATTCGAGTAAAGTCCGTAAAGAGAATATTGACGAAGATTCGAGACCTCGTACCACGAATTAAGAACTGCATAGTGCTTGTCCGTGCCCGAGAAAGCGAGCTGAATTCCGATGCTGCAATCGACGGAGCCACCTTGTCCCTCACCTTTGCAGCTAGATGCTTTGATTGCACAGTCCTGATTGTTGAGACAAACAAAATTGGACTTTCCGGAGCATGAAGAACAACCATCGCGCTTCCAAAATAGGTTTTGAAGGGTGCCCTTTTGGAATTCCATGACCTGAATTTGCATATTGATGTCGATGATGAAAGGAAATATTGAGTTTAATGCTATTTGAATTGTGTTAAAAAGAAGAAAGTGGCATTTACATTATTACATCCATGGCACACAGATTTTATCTATTTATCTCACACCTAAACTTTCAGATTTA
>NW_018213868.1:0-1096 GCF_001263595.1 Phalaenopsis equestris | reverse complement strand
GGTATAAATGTAAAAAAGTAAAGTTTAGGTGTTGAGATATGTAAATACATAGGGATTGGGTAGTATGCCCAAAAAGAAATCACCAAGTAATGGAAACCTTCTCAGCTCAAGGCCTACATTCATTGCCAGAAAGGAGAACTTGTTACACTAAATCACTCCTTTCTATTTTTAGATGAATTAAATCCAAATGGGATCAACTAGAGATTCTAAATGAAGTTCGTTCAATAAAATATAGCAAGCATATACAGTAATACCATCCAATTGTAAGATGCATTTGAGTGATCATACCAAGAAAACCAAAATTTCGTTTCTCTGTTTGCTTTAGTTGTGCAAGACAATGTTAGAAAAATCGGTAGTCAAACTCACTAGATTCTGATAAGAAAGAATGAGAGTACGACCAAAATCCAAAACATGAGAAGAAAGATTGCCAAATACCCCAATGAATACAGCAATATAGCAAAAATTGGAGTATGGTGGCCGCTAAAATAAAATGAAGAAAATAGTATTTTAAAAAATTGTAGAAATACAATGTCAAATCAGAAATCTAGTGCCAGAAGCTATGGGGGTTGCACAAGCCATAGAAGGGTCTTAGAAGTTTGATCACAAAGAAGTATGCTCAATAAGTAGTTGAAATATTAATTAAATATCCTTTTTCTTGACAGAGTTGTATAGGAATAACTATTAATTTTTCATCTCTATCAATCACAATAGTTTAGCAATCCATGTAATTTAACAACCTCGTTAAAATATTTAAGACAGATATGACACATCAGTTGATTTATTAAAAAGATTAAATGTGCTATTTTAAAAAATTCAAACCACTGCGACAAAGTTGGAACAACGCTACTTCAAAGTTCATGGCATCCTTAGTACAAAATCCATACTAACATCTTCTGACAGTGGACAACAATAAGGTAAGGATTTATGTAATGCAATATCATTGTTTCCCTTAGCTATTTAGGAAGTTATGCATTATGACACTAATCATGCTATATATCATTTAAAATTGATCAATAACATATAATTTTTTTCATTGCTATAACATTACCCTTACTAAATTGACCACACAACTTCATGAATCATCAAGCTTATTTTC
>NW_018213867.1:0-1096 GCF_001263595.1 Phalaenopsis equestris | reverse complement strand
CTTCGATACCTCAACGTTTCCTTCAACAACTTCTCCGGCATTATTCCTGGTGATGGAGTGTTCAGATCGCTCAGTGGAAGTTCCTTCTTCGGCAACCCGGGGCTCTGTGGTTACAATATTGATGGAATAACAGAATGCAGAACAGAGACAGATCATCGACTTGGAAGGCTAATTCGAATATCGCTATCTATTTCTGGGACTGCAATTGTTCTTTTGACTTCGTTTTTTATTGCATGTCAAATGATGAGGAGGAGATCAAGTAGCCCAAAGGAAGATATGGACAGCATGGAAGACTTCATTTCCAATCAGTAAGGAACTTACCATTAACTTTTTTTTATTTTTCTTGAGCCAATGCAGAAATTATAATTTTTGTTATTTTTAATGAGATTATATTTTGATATTAAATTTTTTATTTTTATTTTATAAAATGTTCCAATGTAATATTTTCCTAAGAAAATAATTAGATTGTAAATCAGAACATTACTCTGGCATCATAATAAAATTAATTTTACTACACGAAATAGTATGGTGACAACTTCTATAAATGTAATTTTTTTTTGTGCATATTTTTATTATTTTTATATCATGGTATGTCAAATATTTTAATTATGCTTATCTTTTGTTTAAAGATAATATAGAAAATTTAGACATATATATATATATAGTAATTAAAACTAGTCTCATTCCTAAAACAAAATATATTATAATATCTAATTTTTATTTACTAGTTTTTTTTTTTTCGAAAATTATGAACTGCGCATAAATATTTTTGCATACACAGCAGCGACTACCTGCGTCTATCCTACCAACAGCTATTGGAAGCCACCAACGGGTTCGCGGACACAAACCTCATCGGCTCCGGCAGCTTCGGCCGCGTCTACAGAGGCAATCTCCGCACCAGCACCAAAATCGCCGTCAAGGTGTTCGATCAAATGCTCGACTGCAGCGCCATTCAAATCACCGACAGCTTCAAACGCGAGTGCGAGGTTCTCAAACGAACCAAGCACCGAAATCTCATCAAAATCGTCACCGCATGCAGTCGTCCCGACTTCAAAGCTCTAGTCCTTCCATTGATGCCCAACGGAAGCCTCGAGCG
>NW_018213866.1:0-1096 GCF_001263595.1 Phalaenopsis equestris | reverse complement strand
TATATATATATATAATTTACAAATTGCAAACCATCACAAAATTCTAGTAACATAAAATGCCTTAAAAGGTTTTGTGAGTAGAAATGTAACAACCTAATATAGCAACTGCATACTCAAAATAATATAACTTGAAACAATAAAAAAAAAGTAAATAAAGCAAAAAATTTGAGGAAAAAAAACATGAAAATAAATGAAAAATAAAACTAAATGAAGAAAGTAAATAATCAACATGAGCTACAATCATGTGAGACATCAATCAAGAAATAACCTGTCGTTTATGCCGCTGACTCTTATCTTTCAGCTTTTCACAAACAAGCTTAAGGTCACAAGTCACATTGAAGAGGTCTTCAGCGTCTGGATGAAACTCGTGAAAAATACTCTTCTCACTAATTCCCATCTTCAAATCTATGCAAACAAAAAACCTTATGAACATCAGTACTAAAAAATAAAAAGAAAGAAAAAATTTCAGGTAATTAGGGCAAGATACCTTTAAGTATGATCATTATAATCCATTTCATCTCCACTGCATTTGTTTTCTTAATGAAACCTGACAGAACCCCAGCTTTCTCCCCCCTAAGGGAGCATCAAAAAGATCTAATCAGGAATCACTGCATTTTGGTAGAAGTACAATAATCACTTCAGTAACAAAATGCCAGAACTTTAATGATTACAAAATCATCTGGCAAATATACAAAGGCCGGGTTCTACCAATTGATCATTTCATCTTCAATCTAAAAGACAAAGATGGTCCAGAATGCAAGGATCTAACAGACACATAAAAAATCTATAAACGAATGAAGTGCAGGCCAATCAAACAATTAAAAGTTAATTAACTTGCACACAACTTACTGGGTTAATAAACCCAAACCTTCGGCTAAGTGCTTGTAACACACGCAGAGCCGCCACATGAAACAAAAATCATCATCAGGCATCACCATTAATTGAAGAGCTCTCAAAACTAACCAATTGCTTCTTACCTCAAAAGACATGGCATAAAAATAAAGGATACCAAATCAGAGCTCTTCTCAAGGAATGCAATCACACATCTATGTCTAGAGAACTTCAGAACATCACTAGATTTATAATATCATTTTAA
>NW_018213865.1:0-1096 GCF_001263595.1 Phalaenopsis equestris | reverse complement strand
TGATCCTAGGGCTAAATTCTGTTTGTAAGGTGTGGAGGTCACTCGGTGACGCTGCTGTTTTTCCACCTTCAAAGTTAGAGTCTGTATATCGAGTATAGACTAATATGACTGCAACTGCACCACATTCCTAATAGACGATCTCAGTCCTCTTAAATATCTTGCCACTGTGCTTTTCTCTGGTTCCACAACAAATATTTCAAGATGAGTGATCAAAATCAGATGTGTACTCTTCCATAAAAGTGTCTCTCTGGGACAAGTTGTGGAGCTTTATAAACATGTCATGACATAATGTGGGGGAATGTATTTGCATTGTATCTTTTTTTTCATCTTGGACTATATAGTAATTTTACTTTTCCCGTTACGCTTGTGTAAGCGCTTCAAGTTAAGTTTTCCCATCACTGAAATACACTCTTTTTTAATTTGATGACGGCTAGTTTTACTCTTGTGTCAGTTGGGACGTCCTTATAATCAAAGATTTGTTCCACCGTATGGAGCTATTCAATAAACTCATCCAAGTTCATGTGATCATCAAAATCTTGTGGGTCCACCTTAATTCCGAAATCACTTTCTCTCCTCCTATACTCAATGCCAACTCTTCATCACTTGAAGCTTCTTGGCACACCATGATGTTATTTTTTTTTTAAATCAGCTAGCATTGTAATTAGATGATTTCCCGCTGGATGCTTTGCATGGTAATCTGAGCATTTTGTTGAGGATTTCTCCTTGGCGGCATGGCGTCTTGTTATTCCAACTGAACTTTAGGCTAGCTCTGATATCGGATGATATTATTCTAGGGTTCGAGAAGGTATTTATGCATTAAGTTTTGCGGTGAGGAAGTTATGGAATGGCAAGGGGAAGAGCATACGTGAGTTTGGAAGAGGAGAAATATCGCTCGGTGGTTGTCTAGGTTGAAAACAACAAAAATTGCATCGAAACAACGGATTACTGATTTCGAAGAGGTTCACCGTTCGTTTCAACACAAGCTACAGACACTTTGCTTGCAAAAGGGAAATGATACAACACTCAAGTATGGTATAAATCAAAGATATAATTTCTAAAACAAACAAACAGAATCAAGTGGCCTAAACCAGAAAAT
>NW_018213864.1:0-1096 GCF_001263595.1 Phalaenopsis equestris | reverse complement strand
TGCATCACACTCTACCTCGAACAGCTAGTTGAAATGTGGTAATGCAAGACTGGAGCTTGGGTCACTTTCTCTTTGAGTGTATTGAAACTACTCTAAGCTGCCTCTTTCCACCAAAACTTGTCTCCCTTCAAAAAGTCCTACAGAGGGGCAGCCCGGTGAACCCCTGCAGTGCGGTCCAGCTTACAATGGGCTTGATCTTGGTATGGTTCATTTGAATTTTTACACTAGACACGATATAACCCAAAAAACATACCTGGTCCACATGAAGTAACACTTCTTCAGGTGGTCATATAATTTCTCTGCTCACAATAACATTGCCCTCAGGTGTTGTAACTGTTTTTCAGATCAACTGTATACTAGAATGTCATCAAAGCAGACCACTACAAATTTCCCAATGTGGGGCCGAAATACCCAATTCAACAACCTCAATAGAGTGTTAGGATCCTTTGACAAGCCAAAGAGCATGATTGTCCACTCGTATATATCATCTCGTGCCTAAAAAGCAATTATCCACTAGTCTCCTGGTCTCATCCATATATAGTGATACCCACTGCGCAAGTCGATCTTGGAAAAGATGGTGGCACCGTGTAACTAGTTCAAAAGATATAGTCCGTCTTCTTGGCCTACATCGAACCATAAAGCATGCATAGACGTTAAATTTTTTAGTCACTTTTGGAAAACTTTATGAGGTAAATTGGGTACAAAACTCCAATTCAGTTCAACAGCATACCCACAATCAGATGTACAGATATACGTGATGTAACAAAGTTTGGAAAATCTCCTTAGGTGCTTTGTGAAAAGAGTAAAAGCCCAAAACAGTCCCCCAACTATTAACAAGTGTAATTTAGTCTCAGAGTTTTAGAATGCTTCAATTTAGTCCCAGACTATCAAAATTTGCTCCAAATTGGTTCTAAATCATATTTTCAGTTAAATTTAAATATGGTCGGTATGATTTGAAGGATATTTTCATCTTTTAGGTAATTATTTATAAATACATCCACCAAAAAAATTATTGTATATGGTGTTTGGCTAGATTTTGGCTAAATTGTGCTTAAAACCTGATTAAATACTGCTCAAATACGATTAAAAGCAAACA
>NW_018213863.1:0-1095 GCF_001263595.1 Phalaenopsis equestris | reverse complement strand
CTTACATATGTCATCGCTACGAAGCAGAATTTTCAACTAATAGCGGCTCTTATGTGGACAATTAGTGATTCACGGCCTATGGCATGCTAGCTAGTTGGAGCACAACTGAAAATTGACTTATCCTTACTGCATGGATATGCCAAAGACATTTACTTTAAAACATGGTAGAAAAAAGAGATGATTCGACTGACACCTAAGATTTCTAAATCGCGATTGCCCATTTAGAAGGAATAAAGATGGATTCTTTAAAAACAAAATTGAGAGATCAAGATCACCCCTCAGGATTACAGGAGTCGAAATATTTGAGATGATCAGTGAAGTCCTGAAGATCAACAAGAGACCAAAGCTAACTTCAACTCATCCTCGTGATTTCAGTGTCACGCACAACTGGACGAAGCGCAATATATTCTAAAATCTTTTATGCTGGAAGACTAATCTTAATAGACATAATCTTGATGTTATGTACATTAAAAATATTTTTTTGATAACATCTTCAACACTATGATGAATATCATAGGTAAGATAAAAGATAGTGTAAGCTAGAATGAACCTGATCGAGTGTTGCAAAAGGAGGACCTTAGAACTTTAAGAGACAAATGGAGGTAAATTAAAAAAAGTTCTAAAGCTGCATACTCTCTTGCATCAGATCAATGGAAGACTATTTTTGAGTGGGTCAATTCTCTATAGTTTTTCGGTGGCTGTGTTTCAAATTTAAGCCGTTGTTTTAACTTGGAAACATGCAAGGTATTTGGCATGAAGAATCACGACTGTCATATATTTCTGTAGTGCCAATTACCTATTGGATTTCATGCACTGCCGAAACCGGTGCTTGATCCCTTGATCGAAGTTAATATATTCTTCAGGAAGTTGTGTGCGGGAACACTGAAAGTTGACTCGTTGAAACATCTTGATGTGAGTGTTCCTCTATTATTTTGTAAGCTTGAGTGGATATTTCTTCATAGTTTCTTCAAATATATGGAGCATTTGACTATACATCTATGTTATGAGGCTATACTAGGGGGTCCAGTGCAGTACGAATGAATGTATTCATTTGAGATGTATGTCTTCCTGATGCATACATTACAAGTAGCATTT
>NW_018213862.1:0-1095 GCF_001263595.1 Phalaenopsis equestris | reverse complement strand
GGTCAACAAAAGCTTTTCCATTATCCTTTAGAAATAGTTTAATATACAGAGTTTCATTTTGAATTGAATACTTGAGTATGTTAACATTGCCAAATCTTACTTAAGAATAATTAAGCTTCTATTGATTACCCTTACAATGTTATATGCTATTGTCTTATGCATTTTGTTGGGCAAAGAGTCATATAATTTCCATCTAAGTTCTTTCAATTCCCCAAGAAAATGTGTCTAATGATGTTTATCAATGATAATAATTAAAACCATTTGTACATTCTTTACAACTTTCTTTTTTATTTGATCCACAACCACTGTAACATTTTTATCTCTAAATGCCTGCAAAAAATGGCACAAAAAATTAGAATTTATCAAAGTGGCAGAAGTATACTATTCATGATTTGATTTAAAGATGTATATTTACCCAATGTAGCGATGGAACAAATATGAATGTTCTGTAAAATGTAGGTGTTTTATTCCTCTTATTCTCCATTAGAATGGCAAAAGCATCCACATGTTCATTTGCAAACCATTTATTTAGCAATATGTCATCAATGCTAGAATGGATTAATACAATGTGTTTCATATTAATAATAATATCATTCATGTATCGTTAATAAATAGAGTTTATGGCTAACTCATAAGAGTACTATATAACATAAAGTAGATGGAGATTTACTTATCATTGTATTTGGTACCGAATTGGTCTTTTAATTTTTGTATTAAAGGAGATATTTGTGTTCTTCCAGGAAAAGTGACAACTAACTCCATTCAATGAGTTTACAAAACCAAAATACTCTTCATAGATAAAATAAATAAAAGGATATTAGATGCAAAAATAAGAGTCATTTACTACCTTGTTTTTGTACCTTTAACTGATAGTCATCAATAATTTCTTATGGGGTGGCTTGTTTTCCCTCTTCTTTTGAAGATGTAATAGGAATGGGTTGCTTGAAAGGTTTGAAAACATCCTTTATTGTTTTTCCCCTCTTAAGTTTGAATGAAGTATATGGGGAATAGAATTTCCTCTTCCTTCTATTATGTTTGGCTTTAACCCATCAGATTAAATTGCCAAGGGAGGATTCATGTGATCCCTTTCAATTT
>NW_018213861.1:0-1095 GCF_001263595.1 Phalaenopsis equestris | reverse complement strand
GTGAGCGTGGATATGCCACAAACAAGAAGTGGAAAAGACTACGAAGGAGAAGTCTCCCAAAGAGAGATAACACACATGAAACCCAGTAAAGAGGCTACACAACCAGACGTCCATGCACAACTCCAAGGCTTACAAGGTCAAATGACCCTTATGATGGAGCAATTCGAGATCCTCCGGGGCTATCATCCAAAGGAACGACCAACTGTCTCGTTTGGAAATTGAATCTCAGGGGGTCCATCCTCAAAGGCCCCCACCGGCGAACCTACCAACTCTTGACAACCAAGTTAGAACCAGAGGATGGAGGGACAAGGCAAGTCCCAACACACCGATACTGGTGCATTTGCACAGGCGAACAGGTGATGGGAAGAACAGATGTGAGTGTTTGTCCAGCCGCTCACAGTAGGGGCGTTCACTCGCCAAATCAAAGAGGAGATACACCCAACTAAGCTAAGGATCCCTCACTTATATTCTTACAAAGGAAGGACCGACTCAATCGACCACGTAGCGTCGTTTGAATCATCCGTCGGTGTGATCCTGATTGACGACCCTATGATGTGCCGTCTCTTAACCACCCTGAAGGAGTCAGCCTTTTGGTGGATCAACGGTTTGTTGACCAAAACCATCCCAAGTTACTACGAGTTTAAAAGGCTCCTCATTTCACACTTCTCAAACATGCAAAAGTCGAGGAAAGACATAGACACTCTGCTCAACCTCAATTAGAGAGAAAATGAGAGTCTGTGAGCCTACATCACCTGTTTCTAGAATGAGATGCTCGAAATTAGATATCTGAAACCTGATATTGGTGGAATAGCCTTAAAACGAGAAGTTCGAGTGAGCAGTTCAGGTATGATCTAAACATATTTAAACCTGCTATTTTTGCAGAAGTATTCGAGATGCCAAATGAGCACATACTCACCGAGGATGATCTTTGAGGCTCTCTGGAGGGTAAGTCGGAGATCATCCCTCAAAGAAGCAAAGAGAACAAGGGGAACTGTAGAAATCAAAGGACAATCAGTCCTCTGCCGGTCATAAAAAAAATTACTCTTAGTCCGAAGATCAGCGAAGATATGGCTTAGTGAATCATGATCGGAAACG
>NW_018213860.1:0-1095 GCF_001263595.1 Phalaenopsis equestris | reverse complement strand
TATAAGATTTTGTTTGAAGTAGCATCACTGTTATGCGAATTTTTTCTTAAATGCTCCGCTCATCGAATCACAGGAGGCTTGTGATTTGAAACAGTCGAAAATTTATCGTTCTTGTAAAAGAGCTTTGGGAGATGTTGGTTTCACAAAACAAAAGTTTTTGCAATAATCTACATTCACCATGCCAAACTATTTTGCAGCCCCAACCAAGCCTTTAAAAATCCGGTTAACTCGGTTAAGTATGCAATGGGTTTGTTTCCGGTTCATCTAAAAACCCTTTCTCGCACGAAAACTGATGAACCGCCGGTTCAACCGCCAAACACAGAACCGGACCCGCCCGGTTCGATATTTGCGATAAGCGCACCAGTTGTCCGCAAAACCTCGGTTCTATTCTTCATCCCGCTTTCTCTAGCGTTCGCAGTTCGCTCGGCCCTTCTCAGATCGACGCAGCCTGCTCGCCGCCCGCTCGCCGGCGTTTCACCTCTTGCTCGTCTGCCACAGGTATGTCGTATGCTTTTGGGGTTTTGCACTTGGCAGTTCTGTTAGGGCTGCAACTTTTGATTTTTGAGGTGGATAGTTTTTTTTTTAATAAATTCTTGGCTTGAGGCTATAGAGGACCCTGTTGATTTTTAGTTTTTTACATATATCGGCCTTCCGGTTAGGTACTTCTCCACGTTCTTCTACTATATATATGTCCAGGGAGATCTATACTTATGTACGCGTAGTTCTTCCTGGTGAATTTGCTAAGCATGCGGTTTTTGAGGGTACTAAGGGTGCTGTTGTGTTGCTAAGTTGACTAGTACTTGGATATGGTTGCTCTTTCAAAATATGAAATGTTTTGTCACTATTTGGTTTCGCTCTGCAGTCTGCACTTTATGAGGCTTTATTTTGTGTAGGTAATTAAGTGGCAGGTAATCTTGCATGTATGTGTTAGATTGTGGAATCATTTCTTGTAAATACATGAAACCTTGATGGTGTTGATTTGGGATAGTTACAGCTTTTGACTTTTTGTTTGTTGGCGTTATTTGCATATTAAACATGAAAAAATTGATTAGCAAATTAATCTTGCCTGAAATCTTTGTAATTAGCAAAAAAAAA
>NW_018213859.1:0-1095 GCF_001263595.1 Phalaenopsis equestris | reverse complement strand
GTGCATTCTAGATAATGTGCATGCTTTACTGTGCTATTACACTTCTATTTCAAGTTGGACCAGATTGAAGAGGTTGACCTCGATGATGTAGTTTAGGGTGGCCGACTTTAAGGTGCAGGAGGTTTTAAAGGCTGAAAATTTTTAATTCAAAAATGTGATGCACAAAAAAATATGCTCTCACTCCAAATTATAATTTAAATATTGTCAAAATTTTAAAAAATTTCACAAAAAAAGGAAGAAAAAGGATACCACAACAATAAAGGACTACACGGCAAAAAGGAAAACTAAATCACGGTTGCCTTGACAAAATTTCAATTATAAATGTATGAGAATGAAGATATAATCAGAAAAGATTTGTGCCTCACACTAATACAAGGGGAAATCTTTTCTTTTGAAATTCTCATTAACGTTTGCAACATGTCTGAAGAATTCACATCAAACAATATACAAATTTGAGAGAAATCTAAAATTTTATTTAGCTAATCAATGCAATAACATCCCTTAAATACTCTATTTATAAAAGAAATAAAAGAATGTAGCTTGTCAAGCTCCCCCAACTTTTGTAAACCCTTCAAGTTTTGATTTCAGCTATCTTGGATTCCAGCTAAATAATAAATTCTGAATTCAGCATGAGCAATAATAGCTATAAGCTTAACCGACTTTCAGAAAAAGTTCATAGAAATCAACTGAAGACAGCAAAACACCTTACATATATGGAACGTAGGATCCTAGATCAACGACAACTGGGAGTCAAATACAGAGGCAATGACTGACTCCAGCTACAGAGTATGATAGTAGTACGCAAGGACTTTACGGTGGTTTATAAGGAACCAAACCGGGAAACATTGCTACCGCTTGAAACTCCAGGAAATAGGTAGGCTTTGGTTACAGCTACAGTACAGAACCCGGTGGGAAGATACTGCATCGCATTAGCAACCAGTGTTCCGATGTCTTCTTTTTATACAAATTTATATATATGCTTGCACAAAAATACATACATGCGCTTCATTGGTTTCTACTTTCCAGAATTATAAGTTTACTCGGTTCTCTTTGTTTCTTGTATTTTTAAAAAGGGGCTTTTACATACATAGCACC
>NW_018213858.1:0-1095 GCF_001263595.1 Phalaenopsis equestris | reverse complement strand
TAATATACTAATAGTTTTATATTCTAAATATAGAAAATACTAAAGTAGAAGAAACTAAAGAAATTTTCTAAAAGTTCCAACACCCCCCTTAAGTTGGAGCATAGATATCCTCATGTCCAATTTGCTTACAAGGAGTTCAAAACTAGGCCTGAACAGCTCTTTGATTAAAATGTCGGCAATTTGTTGATTAATAGAGATAAATGCATGTAAATAGCTCTACAATCAATATTCTCTTTTATGAAGTTGGTCAATCTCCATATATTGTGTGATCACCCACACTGGATTTTTTATAATACTGATGACAGTTTTATTGCCATAGTACAACTTCATTGGCATGTTTATTGAAATTCGTAGCTCTTTAAGAATTCTCTTCAGTCATAACATCTCACATATTCTATTATCCATAGCCCGAAATTCTTCCTTAGCACTACTCCTTATCACCCTAGATTTTCCCAGACAAATTACAATATCTAGAAATCAATCATCTATCAACAATTGAGCCTACCCAATCTGCATCACTGTATGTCTCTATATTTATTTGTATGATTTTTGGAAAGAGTAAGCATTTGCCTGGTGTATTTTTTAGGCATCTTAGAATCCTATTAGTTGCTTCATGGTTTTTCTCATAGGGCAAATGCGTAAATTGACTTACACAATATACAACAAAGACAATATTTGTTCGTGTATGTGACATGCATATCAACTCTCTCATCAACTTTTGATATGAGGCTGTATTAATTGAGTCACTCTCCTTCTCATCTCTCAGTTTTTGATTTGGATCAATTAGAGTATCTGCAGGCCTACAATAATTTAGCCTTGTTACTTTTAAAAGATCAAGGACAGGTTTCCGTTAGGAAACCACAATTCCTTTCAACCACCTCAGTGACCCTAAGTCTTGGTCTAAAAAATTGATGAGAGAAGTCTTCAACCGATTCATTTCATATACGTCGTCTCTGGTGATAATTATATTGTCCGCATGCACATCAGAATGGATATCTTTCCATCCTTGGAATGCCTGAAGACATTATATAATCTCCTTGCCCTTGAGTATATCATTGACTTTTAGTAAATAGTGTAAATTTATCAAACCACGCT
>NW_018213857.1:0-1095 GCF_001263595.1 Phalaenopsis equestris | reverse complement strand
TTGGAACTAGCACCTCAACTTGGGGAGCTCCAGTATTATTTGTAAAGAAGGATGGGAGCTTCAAGATGTGCATCGACTACGAATTAAATAAGCTCTCTATTAAAACAGATATCTATTGTAGAGTATTGACAATATATTTAACCAGTTGAAAGGAGCCTCTATATTTTCAATGATTGAACTAAGGTCAGGATATTATCACCAGAAGATTAAAAAATAAGACATAACAAAGACGATTTTCATGACCAGATATGGGCATTATAAGTTTGTGATAATGTCATTTGAATTAACTAATGCTCCAGCAGTTTTCATGGACCCGATGAACAGGGCCTTCAGACAGTTTTTGGATATCATGGTATCGTCTTTCTAAATGATATTATTGTGTATTCGAGGGATGAAGTTAGTCATACATGTCATTTACATGTTATGCTACAGGTTTTGAAAGAGAGTATACATTATACCAAATTTTTTAAATGTGAACTATGACTTAAAAGTGTGGCTTTTCTTAGGCACATTATCAATGGAGTCGGCATATATGTGAATAATAATAATGTCAAGACGGTTCTAAATTGGTCAAGATCTACTACCATGACTAAGGTCAGAAGTTTTGTAAGTTTGATTGGTTATTATAGGAGATTTTTCAAGGGGTTCTCATAGATTGTTACGTCACAATAAAGATGACTCAAAAGAAAGTAAAATTTGAATGTCAGATGGCTGTGAGGAAACTTTTCAGAAGTTGAAGACTTGCTTAATGTTTGCACCAGTTTTGGTCATTCCTTCAGGTTCTATTGGGTTTCAAATTTTTAGCGATGCATCTTTGTTAAGGAGTTTGGGTTGTGTATTTATGCAGCAAAGAAGAGTCATTACATATGCATCACCACAACTGAAAATTCATGAAAGGAATTATCCCATTAATGAGTTGGAGCTTCTGGTTGTCGTATTTTCACTCAAGATATGGAAGCACTATCTGTGTGAAGTTAAATGCAAGGTATTTATTGTCACCCGAGTTTAAATTGTACCTTTACTAGAAAAAAAATAAAGTTGGGGCAAAGGAAATGATTGCAGTTTATTAAAGATTATGATTTGGATATTCAGTAC
>NW_018213856.1:0-1095 GCF_001263595.1 Phalaenopsis equestris | reverse complement strand
AAAAAAAACATTCCCTTAAGATAAATGGAGGTTAACAGTTTTTTTACGCATCAAACCCTTGTCGAACAGTGGCCGGAGCTCTATGCACTAGGCAAGTGTTCAATGTAATTGGCACGTTAACTCGGTAGTTTTAGTACTTACCTGAATCTTCTATCTTTGAATAGCAACTCAATTAGGGCGTCTCTGAGGTAAGGATTTGGATCAGTAAGAAGCCTTTTAGCAAAATATGGATATGAAGCAGCAATGACCTTAAAATTAGGATCAGCATAAAGAGCTAGACCTTCAAGCACTGTAAGTGATCTCAATATTAATGCATAGTAAGCTGGAACTGCAAGAGGAAAACATAAAACACAATCTCATGTCATTATTTAACGAAGTATGAGATCAAAAAAACGAAACAATATAAGTTACAAATATCAGATTTTGAGATCTAATGCAAAATACATTGAGAAGAAACTCACCATTGAATGGATAATCATATAAAACAGCACCCAAGCCGTCAACAAGGGTTTTGAAATTGAGTTCGCTAACAGTAGCATTAAGAACATCATCAAAAAAGTTTCTAAGAGCCGGCACAATGGGAGAAACATCGACATCAGGAGATAGAAAATCCAATTCATAGTAATCTCGAGCCATGGCTTCGTAGTCTCGATTAACCAAGTGAACAACATGACCAATGATAGCATATCTAGCTTGTTCTGGCGTCTCACTCATCATCCCAAAATCAAGGAAAGCGAGTTTTCCCTCTGGAGTTGCTAGAAGATTACCAGGATGAGGATCTGCATGAAAGTAGCCATATTCAAGCAGTTGTCTTAGGCTACATTGAATACCTGTATTCACCAACTCCAATAGCTTCAAACCCTGTTTCTCAATGGCTTCCTGTTGGTTAAGTTTGATGCCATCTACCCATTCCATTGTCAGAACCTTTGTACTTGTGTAATCCCAAAAGATATCTGGTACTAACACATCTGCCTTGTCAGCATATAGCTTTTTAAATCTCCGAGCATTTTTGCCTTCCTGCACAGGAACTTATAAATAAAAGCCTGAAAATTTTAAAAAGTAATGTTTCACTAAACCAAATAGTGAAAATTTTCA
>NW_018213855.1:0-1095 GCF_001263595.1 Phalaenopsis equestris | reverse complement strand
GCATTGACTGGTAGCGTAGGAATTTTATGCTTAAAGTTGTGATTAATAGAACTCAATGGTGATGTAATATAGTTATGGACTTCTATGGTTTCGGAAATGAGTGATACCTATAGTTTCCTCCATTCATTATTAGAAATATGGGAGACGGAAAATTAAATGTCCAAAGCTTGTGATCTTGCACTAATATATGAAGTGAATACCTATATCTCACCCTTAAAGGAAGGAGGATTATTTGTTATAAAATGACAAAGATTTTGCTATGAGTACTGCAAAAGCATCTACACCAACTATTTTTGCTCTAGCATATATTAACTCGTTTCATGTTTTTTTAAGTGCCATGGATTTTTATTTTAGCTCATGTTTTATTTATTTTGGAGCTATGGCCAGCTTTAATGGCCAACTTCTTTAACAAATTTATTTTATGTTTCTCTTGCTCTAACAACAAGAAAATAATTATTGTTGACAAATTCTTGATAGTCGTGATCTGTCATAGAGATATTCTTATAATTAATCATTCATATTTTGAAACGTGTTTCATTTATCAATATTGTCTATTAATATGATACTTTTTCAAGAACTAAAGATTCAAAGTACAATGTTGTTTTCTATAATTCATATTGTCTTTTGGAAATAGGGCATGAGGAGGATGATTGAATTTGCTAAAAAATTGATGGCTAAAAAATTGATGGTGCACCATGTTGAGTTTCAAATAATCAACTAACCTGTATAAAATCTTCAATATTATTACTATTTTTCTCAGAAATTCTTCAAATTAAAAAAAAAAATCTATTTCCAGTACATACTCATTGATTACTTATCCTTTTTTGTTCTCAAAATTAGATTTCTTTCATTGTTCTAGAAAATCAATAGTAATGCTTGTGAATTAGCATAACACAAATGTACCAATTTTTTAGTGAATAACATAAAATTCCTTATTTCCTTTATTCTTATTAATAGTCAATGCTGTCCTCAATTTCTGACAACTTCTCGGTTTGGTGATGTCATTTTTTGATGATTATACCTGTAAATCAGAGATATTTTAATAAAAGTCAAACCTTGTTTGACTACATCTTATTCAATTTTATGAATTTGATA
>NW_018213854.1:0-1095 GCF_001263595.1 Phalaenopsis equestris | reverse complement strand
CTTTGCCTTAGAGCTTGCTTATAAGGAGAAAAAAATCTCAAGTTTAACATAGTTCATAATAAAAGATGACCTAATTTATCTTCAATATTTTTTTTTTACTAATTGGAACCCATATCCTGGGATGAAACCCTCTTATTATATATATTCAAAAATTTGAAGAATATATATATATATATATAAGATTTTCAAATTAACTTCCTATGTTTGATTTATTTATTTACCAGTATAGGAGCTTGTTCTTTAAGGATCTTAGAAATGTCACTTAAATTAAACCACATGTTTATCTAAAGTCATATTTGTAACCAAGATGGCTTCATTTATCCTCTTACTAGCCTCAACAAATTTATGGTTGACCATCATTATTTTTTTATCTTAATGTCTCCTTTATCTCTCCTTTTTGGCTTAAAAATAACCACCACTATTGCATCCTCAAAAGCTTTCATTTTTCTTAGGGGTTTATTTTGAGATGATTATGTTCAGTGTTGTTATCCAACCAGTCTGTTATTGCACTTAACATTTCAAGAAGACACATTCAAGAGTGCTTTTACCTTTTCATGGCTGACCTTATTCCTTCAGGCTTCAAGAGATATCTGAGGAATATTCCAGTCAACGCCCCAAATGTAGAATTCATTGGATTTAGTTTTATGTTATATTTTATGAGCATTTGTATTGTTATTTTTAGATCTTTAATATATTGTTTAGCAGATTTACTTTTAATTAACACATAATCGACATAGTCTTTGATATTTTATCTTTATGTTTAGTAAAGATTACATCCATCAGATGCTGGTAGGTAGCTCCAACATTTTTTTAAGAAAAAGGGCATTGCATTATAACAAGATAGGCCTTCACTCATGATGAAGGTATTCTTCTCCACAACAGTTATATGTAGCGTGATTGATGGTAGCTAGAGAAAGGGTCCAAGAAACTCATTACTGAACAACCGACTACAAAATCCATCAGTGTATCAATTGTCGACAGGGGGTAGCTGTCCTTGGGGTAGATAAAGTTCAAATTTATGAAGTCAATGTACAACCTCCATTTCTGTTTGATCTATGCACTATGACCATATTGAAGACCCGAGACAGATAGTGC
>NW_018213853.1:0-1094 GCF_001263595.1 Phalaenopsis equestris | reverse complement strand
AAAAAAAAAAGGGAAAAAAATCGTTAAACTCTCCTGCATCTGCATCGTTGAACGTATATACATTATACATTCAACGTATGTAATATTTTCTCAGACAGATGAACCACCAAATGTCGGACTCCACAACTAGATTCAAGTGAGCTCCATTAGCACTTCCTCCCTCACAACCCTAACCTAACCACACAAACCCTAAAACATATGATGAACAATATTTCAAGCAGCTACATTCCCAGGGCACGATGGGCAGAAGCATCATATGCACGTGCATATGGATGTGATGTTTCCCCAACTCCTATGTGCAAAGAGAGAGAGGCAAAGAACAATAATTGTAGAGAATCAATCAACCAAATCCAGTATAAAAACTGCTCTCAGATCTTTTGCCATCATTGGAAGAATGATTAAATTGATTAGGAAACACAAGTGTTTATCAGAAAATACGGTTAAAGAAATTAATTTTATCAGCAATTCTTCATTCTTTTTTACTCAAAAGCAATGCAAATGTTTCAATAGGGCTGGTTGGGACAGTTTACTAACGTGGTTGAGATTAGCATTTACCAGAAATCAAAATGATATCAGACCTAAAAGTCATCAAGTTTGATCATGAGGATCCTAATCACTGTCATGGTTCATTAATGAAATGATTTCATCAGGATTTCCTTTGCTTTGAAGATATTAATGAAATAGAGATATCAACAATCAGGATGGGACCGAAGTTATAGTTCCCATCACTCTCCTCCAGCTGGCTTCCTGTGCAAAATAGACCGAAATATTTTCAAAAACGAAAAGTATACCGGGCTTTGAAAGCTGTGTAACAGAGATGCGTCGTATCCCTTATCATTTAAGACTTTCAGATCTACAAGAAGACAGCTAGCTAGCACAAATGGATGTAACACAGCTAAAGTTAAAGAGCGTAATTTTTGCACAAGAGTTAACAGGTTAAAACAAGCCTTTGCACTATTTAATTTTCATCACTGCTTTGGTAATATTGCGAAATAGACATATGTTGGGGATGTGATAGAAAAAAGTTAAAATGGGCTTTATCAGCAGGCATATGCACCGAATAGATGAAAAAAGTTGAGGCTAAACGCTACCAG
>NW_018213852.1:0-1094 GCF_001263595.1 Phalaenopsis equestris | reverse complement strand
CACACACACACATATATATATATATATAAAATAATTTTTTAAGAGGTTGCTCATGGTTTGGAGGAGAATTGTGAAGAGAATGAAGAAGAAATTTTATGTTCATTTTCGACGGTGAGTTCTTTTGATGAAACTCAATAACGTAGGTACGTAAAATTTAGATTAGTTGTTACTACTGCTACTTTTGGAATTTTACTTTTGTTGCTATTAAGCATAGCTCTTACTCTTGCTTTTCTTTCTTTAAGCCATAGCTGCTACTTGTGTCTTACTTTTACGACACTGTTTCTTTCTGTTTATAATTATTTTTCCCACAAGTATTAATCTTTTTAATGTATTCATTTATTTGCAGGTGGCCACAACTGGTACAGGTTGGTCAGCCACCTCAGGCCCCGTGATCTGGGGACCCTTTAAATCACCTACCGCAGCCCAACTTGCTGCTGCTACACCTTCTATGAAACATTCTCCCACACCGACTGCTGCTACACCTCCTGTGTCACCTCCTCCTGTTCTCGCTACTGCCACCCCTCCTGTGGCACCTACTCCTGCACTTGATGTTGCCTCGTCTCCTCTGACGCCTACTCCTTCCGCACCTACTCCCCCACCTGCTGTTGGCACAACTCTTGAGCCTAGCCCACCGACTCTTACCCCTTTGAGGGTACATTTACTGTCCGAGAGGGTTCCCATAAGTTATTTTAAATCTTGCAATATAGTTATTCTTCATGTTATATGTTTTTTTTTGTTAACTAATTTGTTTCTTAAGCATATTCATTCTCCACAAGCTGTCCTTCTCTGTATCACAAAAATTATTAGGAGCAGGTACAATGAGCCCTATCTGTCATGAAAGAGTACCTGTAGCCACTCATGACTTATGGTTCAAAGATTTTGAGCTACGATCATGTAATTTGAATCAAGTTTGTAAATTTGATTGAACTTTTTACACTAACACATGAATTATTTTTATTACGTTGCAGAGTCCGTTCACTTGGCTCTCAGAGAACCACGAGCAGATTCGTTGAATCTTTGAGATTCAGGGCAGACATCGCCTTGCTGACATGTTCATGTGAACTTGGCGGAGGGGCGAGCGACCTACCAGGATT
>NW_018213851.1:0-1094 GCF_001263595.1 Phalaenopsis equestris | reverse complement strand
CTTTTAAACTATAGTCACTAATTACAAAACATTTAAACAAAGAATCTCATATTACTGCATTAATTACTAAAACATTAAAAAAAAGCTGAATACATACGTTTTTTGGAGCAGGGATAGAGATCACCGGGGCGGCCATTGATGGTCAACGCATCGGAGTTGTTAAACGCACCGCCGGATGCAAGGGCCAAATTCTCAAGGTTGACCACATCGGCGTCCCACCACTCGCCGAGGAGGATGACGGCTTCCTTGTAAGGTATGGGGAAGGGATAGCCGAGAGGGCCGGCTCGGGGCTGAATGATGAGTGCTCCGTACACAGTGGTGCGGAGAACGGAGACGTGCGCGTGCCACCAAAGCGTGCCTTCTTGTCCGATGATGTTGAATTTATATGTGTAGCTATGTCCAGGCTGAATCGGACATTGGGTTATGAAGTTCGGACCATCAGCCCATGGTGTCAGACGCTGGAATATACCATGCCTGTTATCATTAAAATTATTAAGCTTTTACATATGTACCACCGAATTCCTTGGTTGATTCTATTATTAAAGGAAGACTTACCAATGAATGGTAATATTGTAAGGAGAATGATTGATGACATAGATGACGACAGTGTCACCCTCACGAGCATTGATAGTCGGGCCGGGATATTCACCATTTACTGCTGTGATTATTTTGCTCTTGCAGAGCCTTCGGACTGTTAGATTACCAACCTGGATGACACATGATAAATTGTTAAAATAATTAGCGTCCAATAATGCTTATTTAGGTCAAAAACGTCTTAATCTTTGGAATATTCTCAGTAGCAAACGATGCCATTATAATATGATCGTATTTGTCATTAATAAAATGAGTATAGCTCCGCAATATATAGTTTTCGACTGTTAATATGGGATCATTGTAGTCCATATGGAGGAGAATTAGTGCTCAATTTTAAAATTGTTGGGAATTATTTTGGCACTTTACGCTTAAATCATATGTCTTCTGGTAAAGGAATAATATTTTAAACAAAGAATAAAAATATCTATCACATTAAATTAATGATTAGATGCCCTGGACATATTTGTCATTCCTTAGTGGAATTGCCACATTTTTTTTTT
>NW_018213850.1:0-1094 GCF_001263595.1 Phalaenopsis equestris | reverse complement strand
AACATCTCATCATCCAAAAGTATTATCTTATGTAACGCGAAGCCACCGCTACTCTTATTTAAGATTTCAAAGTCGATAATAGCCAGACAAAATTTTATTCTCTTCCTGTTACAATGATCCCCAAAGCAGTCATCACCTTCCTCTACCTCCTCGACCTTCTCCAATACAGCTTTTTCTTCCTCCTCCATCGGATCGGACTCAACCCAAACTTCGATCCAGAGGCGACCCCATGGGAGAATGAGGATGTCTTATTCTCCTCCGTCGGCATCCCCGTGCCAACATCCACTTCCATTGCCGAGTCTCTCAAGTGCAAGCTGCCGGTTATGGAGTTCCAGAGATTCATCCAGAAAAAAGGAAAATTTTGCACAAATGAGGCGAAGGAGGAATGTGTTATTTGCCTTCGGTACATAGAGGCGGAGGATCACGTTCGGGAGCTTGGGAACTGTTGCCATGCTTTTCACGTTGATTGTATGGACCGGTGGCTGAATCTTGGCCGGTTCTGTTGTCCGCTCTGCAGATCGGCAGTAGCTCCGGCTGAGGCCGGTCTAAGAGCGCCGCTTTCGGTTTTGAAAGTCCTTCTGGTTGGGCGTCGTCCTCAGTTTAAGCGTTGCTGAAGCTGCTCGGCTGTTGGGGATTGTCGGGCTTCTTTGTCGGAAATGAAATGATTCTTTTTTTTGTTTGTAAATATTTTTGGACATCTTTGGTTTTACTAAATCTGTTTTTTGAGTTTTCGTGATATCTGTTTCGGTTTTGAAGGAACTGGAACTGTTTAGAGGTTGTTGATACTAAGCAGCTGTTGGTGAATGCGGGACTTGTTTATTAGATTTTGAAATAGTTATTGTTTGTAAATATGAACTATCTATTTCATGAGTTTTCTCTGTTTTTGTTCGGAAATAATCAAAAAATTTACATATTCAGGTAAAGATGTTTTTAAGATCCGAATTACTAACAATAAAATTTACTTGATGCCTCTTGCTAAAGGATTCAACACACACCTCCATGAATAAAACATACTTGTAGAAATACTAAAAGATTTTATATGAAAAACCTAAAAAAGGATAAAACTATCTTGTCCTAAAAATCAATTATAACTT
>NW_018213849.1:0-1094 GCF_001263595.1 Phalaenopsis equestris | reverse complement strand
GTTGGAATATAGTGTTGAATGAAAGTCTTGGCTAATAGAGAAGACTCTTGAGAACCATGTCAAGTGATAAATATCTTCCATCCATCATAGGGAACTCTTCGCATACTAGAAGTCATGATTTGTCATAAATTACATGAGGTCAAACTACATTATCCACACGTATTAGAGGCTTTATGATGGGAGGTGGATGTATAGAGCTAGCAGTGTCCAGTAGTTCAACTTCATGAAGGGGAACTTCAATGCATGGAGGGAGTGTCAATTGTGCACCTCTGGTCAATGAATTTTGAGGTAGCAATGTGCTCTAGCATGCACAACAGTTGGTTGTTGAGCCTCACATAAAATTTAGATAATCTCATTCTAAGATTCCTACATTCTTCATACACAATTTTCAAGTAGTCCTAAGAAGGTTTCTTCATTAGCAAAATGATGTGAATAATTAGGAAATAGAGTAGATGCTTGATGTTCCAGACTTCGAGATTGCACCCTAGAATGATGGATATTAGAGCAAAAATCGTGTGTATTGCACTTATTAGCCATCAATGAAGTGCATACTTCTATCAACGTGACTTCATTTCCCATAAACAATGCCAAATTGTTGCATGTCATAAGATTCGTGATGGTAGAGTGATAATTTAATGTCTTAGCGTTGTATGAATATCTAACACACAAATAATTTGAAAGTAGTAAGAGGGGGAACCAAAATTTTTATGTGAGAAAATATTAAAAAAAGAAAAAAGCTTGAGGTCTAGCCTTGACGAAGTATCCAGTATAAGTATGTAAGTACAAAGATACACTATTTTTCCACAATCGGGAGAGCAGGGTTACAATTTCACACCAAATATAACGGTTACCCGTATACAATATAAAGAAAACTTCAAATGTCCAAAAAAATCATCATATTTTGAAAATGGTGGTCATAAGTAGTTGTTGTCAGATCTTCAATGTGACATTATTCATTACACTGTATTTGAGATACAATATTAGCAAGTAGAGTTTATCAATAATGATAAGCAAGGAAGACAAACGATAGTCAATGAAGACTAGTGGTTGATGGTGGTCGTCACATATATATATATATATATATATATATATAT
>NW_018213848.1:0-1094 GCF_001263595.1 Phalaenopsis equestris | reverse complement strand
TTCGTTTCTTGCAACAAATTCATTCGCTCACTGACATTTTAATTTGAGAGACCGTGTAATCCCTTCTCACCTGTGGGATGAGAGAATGTACGCAAAAGCAAAATATCTAAAATCTCAAACTCTTAGATGCTATGATTACTATCTGACACAGGACAATCGTTCATGCACTCCTCGCAGAGCTTGTCACTGCCGTGTGCTGATACGTCTCATAGACAACTTGACGATTTTTGCATGGATTGATAAGTTATTGCCATTAGTGGGGCCTTTTTTTAGCGTAACTGTGTCAGTTCTTGAGTGTAACAACATCACTTCCCCGAGCGTAAAAGAAAATTAGAGAAAGTACTAATAGCGATATTAAATATCTGAAATTTCAAACTCTTAGATGCTATGATTGTAAGAAAGGCCCCTTTATTATATTGAGTTTTTAAACGATAAGAAGGGTTATACAAAACAATTACGACATTGTTCCTTCTACAAGTAGAGATAGTGTTAAGAGAAGAATTTCATTAGATAATCAGCACTTCAAGTTTGAAGGGTGTTGTTTTATGCAAATGTCTTCAGTTTGTATGCTCCGGGTCCAGCTCTCTGATGGATGATTTAGAGGCCATTTCAATTTTGATTTAGCTTTCTGATAGCATGTCCCTTGATGGCGGGGTGGGCCTTTCTCAACACCAAGTTCCCTGGGGCAAACTTCTCTTCGCCTACGTGCTTGTTAAAAATATTTGGTTGTCCTCCGCTTAACCTATTCTTGTCGGGGGGTTGTGTTGGCTCGATTCTCCTCATCCAGATCTAGGGAAAGTCAAACTGCTTTTTCATTAGCCTCAAGTCACTCTCCTAGATATTCCTCATCAAAAGTTGAGGTGGAAAGAACCCTCTGAATATAATTGTTGTATTTGACCAGTAACATGGCTTTTATTCTATGGTACAACATTAAAGGGGGTCTATTCGGTGGACGTGGATAGCTAGGTGCAGCTTGATCTAATGGTATCTGGAGAATGCATCGAGGAAACTTAGGATTGGGTGGTTGACTGTTGAATCCACCAGATCATCTATACTTGATAGAGGGTAAGAGTCCTTTGGGCAAGCAGAGTTCA
>NW_018213847.1:0-1094 GCF_001263595.1 Phalaenopsis equestris | reverse complement strand
TTAAGAAAAGCTATCATTAAAAAAAAATAGAAGTAATTAGAAAATTATGGCCAAACAAAATGTGACAACAATTTATAAAATATAATATAAAAACCGTCTCAAAAACATCCTAAAGAATATATCGGGACTTGGTATATCTCAAGTGTTTGTTGGTAGATTCATCATTAAAATGAAAAACTCAATGGATTTTGTGGATTGATCCATCTTAAGGGAAAACATAATCTACAAGAAGAACAAAATTGAGCTAGATATACCAGTAGTTACAAATAATTTTAGCCCAAAAATTTAAACCTATAAGAGAAAGCTAATCGCTTGGATTTTATATCTCAACATTTTTTCAAACTATCTAATGTGAGACTAACTCAAAGCCTCACATACCTTAACAATCTCCCTAACATGATAACTCAGTAAAGCTCATCACTTGAATTCAAATAAAAGCTCGTGCACCAAGAACCTACTTAACTACAAGAAGCCATCACAAAACTTGTTCTTAAACTTCGTTAAAGCATAGCAGAAATCACCGAACAGATGGGAACCACAACTGGCATTATCACTATATCTAAATCGAACTATCAAATATGATATTACTTGTTAAAGAGTGTAAACCTTGAAAGATTAAAGTCGAACAAAATACACCAAATAATAAACCCATTTTAAGTCAAAAACTTTAACATACAAGTGAGATCCAGTCATTAGATATTTCTACACCAATCAATTTTTTTAGCTATTTGATGTGGGGCTAAACTCAATTTTTTTATGAGCCTCACCAATCTCTCCCATATATAAGAGCTCTCCACACGGGCAATTAATCTCCTCGAATAAAAGCCTATTAATTATTAAGCACTCACGTATAAAATTTATTTAAACATTGGTAGACCCAATAAAAATCCATGAGACTATGGAAGTCACAAATTATAACTGTTCAAGTCATCTAAACCATCAACTTTGGGACGATGAAACCAAGAGGCGCGATTCGGCAATGGATATACCAGTGATCAAACATATTGACTAAAAAAATTGAGTTCTAGACTGAGGGTCAACGACTTAATACTTTTATACCATATTTTTTAACTATCCCATGAATGAGATTAAGG
>NW_018213846.1:0-1094 GCF_001263595.1 Phalaenopsis equestris | reverse complement strand
GGAGGTTCTTGCTTGGCTTCTTAGCATTTATGGATTTCTCCACTTTTTCTCCCATTATTTTTTATTCTTCCTCTCATTCTTTGCTCGGTTCGGGTACTTCTCTCAACTTGAAATGATTGAATTCATCAAATCTACCTAATTCTTCTAACTTTAATTTCTCTTACGTTATTTCTGTAGAGGATAAAGTTTCATTTATAGATAATGAAGTCAAAGAAGGTTTTAAGAGTTGGAATCTTGATGCTATCTATGGTAGTATCCTTCGGGCCTTTAGAAGGACGTGGAAGTTAAAAGGTACTGTTGATTTTTTTCTCTTATAGACATATTTGTTATTGTTAACCTTAACTATGATGAAGATTATGAGTTGGTTTTGATGGGAGGGTCATGGTATATCAAGTGTAAACTTTTCATCTTGAATAAATGGATTTCTAATTTTCATCCAGTCAAAGTAGACTCCAAAGAAGTTAAGATCCAAGTTAAATATGCAAATCTCTCTTTATTTTATTGGTCTTAATGTGATATCTCCAAAATAGCTAGAAAATCAGTATTCCTTTTTCCATTGATTCTCTCACTATCTCACTATTAAGGGTTCTCGTTTAACTTTTGCTAGGGTTAATATTAAGATAAATTATAATTATGAGCTTTTTGATACAATCACATTGAATGTTAAAGATCAAGATTTAATCATCCTTATCATCTCTATGAATGGAAAGCAGAGTCCTGTAAAAAATATTCTACCTTTGTAGATGATCATTCTAATTATCCTAAATATTCAAATTACAAACCTGTTTCCATTATTCCTACATTGCACGGCGGGAGTAAAAGCAGGAATATACAAAATTTTAGATTTCAGAGAAGCAAAAGCAAGATTTCCATCGAGTTATAGACATTTTTCTCCTGGCAAATTGGCCATCATTCCCTCGTCACTTCCTTCTACCTTCAAGGCTAAGAAGGGCATACATAAGTAATGGAGCTCCTATAATTAGTCTTTATGTTATACCTAAACATCTTTGTTTGGAATGTTAGAGGGTTCAATAGTGAGGCCCGTATTTTAGATTGTAGGAGATGTTGTAAAGACCGTAAGGCTTAGCTAATCT
>NW_018213845.1:0-1093 GCF_001263595.1 Phalaenopsis equestris | reverse complement strand
AAAAAATACCAAATTGTTCTCCCATACAAGTAAAGAAAACTGAATTTGAGGGGGAAACAATTCTGCGTGGCGACGAGCGGTAGAAATAGAGCGATGGAAAGCAACTCATATGGTTGTTCAAAACTCAATATGGCTTAACAATGGCTGACAACTTGTACATATTTTTAATTTCAATGTCTTTAAACTTCTAATACCATTATGTAGGACGCATCTTAGATAGTTTGTATCTAGTTTATTATATTTACATTTTCCTCAGCTAGAGACTATGATGACACTTTGTAATAACAAGGTTATTGAGCATGCACCATTTTAAATATTTACATAAAATATACAAGAAATAAAATTATGGTTTTAAACCTATAATATAAAATTATTAAAATAATAGGCTGCGGAGGAAAAATGTCTTGCAGTGCACATATTAATATAACATACAAAATTTTATGTCTTCATATTGTAGTGCACATATATGTTAATTATCTAAGTTTGTGACTTTAGATTATAGGGAGATTTTAACCAATTTTTTTCTCTATCATTAAATCACATGGATTTAGCAGGCAATGTTATTTTGTCGCAAGGGAATCACATGTGTCTTGTCCTCTAGTTACTTTTCAAGCTAATGGAATATTTCATTTATACTGACAACGTTTAGACGTAATAGGATTTTTTCTTAATGTTTGATGGTAAGAGTTCGTGGGTGATATATCTAGTACTAAATTATTAAGAAAATAAATTGTGGAGGCCTGCCAAATTGTCAACATGTAAGCTTTTTTATGTTTTAAATTTATTTAGTGTTAGACTGTTTTAGATGATAAAAATATAGTTTGTCCTTCCTGTTAAAATAATTATAATAGTTTTGTTATTTATAGAGTGCACCGTTTCTAACAACTAAATGGGTCGTCGATACAAGAAAAATACTTGTGCTATGAAAGACGATGAATAGGATGACAGTAAGAGTTTTTGAGGAATCAGAGCTTTTAGAGGGCAACCAGTGTAGAACAACAAATGATAATGAGTAGAGTTGAAAATTAGGGAATAGAGTTCAATTTTTATTTTCATGCTCGATCGGAAAGGAGACTAAGATAATAAGAAAATT
>NW_018213844.1:0-1093 GCF_001263595.1 Phalaenopsis equestris | reverse complement strand
TGGACCACATTTAAAATTGTCTCCTTCTTAGCACTTCAATGTTTTATTAAATAAAAAAACAAGATACATTTTTTTTGCTGGATCATTTTTAAAAATAATCACTATTTCAATGGACCACGACTAAATCGTCTCCTTCTGGGCCTCCGCCCTTATGCCCGAGTCAACTGACACCACCTCAAATTCTATGTGCTATGCATTTTCCTCTCCAATGTCTTCTGTTTCACCAATCTAAAGTCTTCAATGTTGTCCATGACAATTCCTGCTTCCTCGTATTTTGCATCGATTCCATCAGCTTTTCTTGTTGCCTCATCAAGTACAACAAGCTTTGCAACCCCGGTTATCCGGTCGCCTAAAGCATTCTAGCTGAGGTTGAGGAACATTCTTTTGATTTAGATCAGGCAATTTTCGTGGATTGTCAAGTCTCATTCATAGTTCCACCCCGAGCTTATGCAATGCAACACTGTATTTCCCACTATTCTTTAGGCAATGCCCTTCTCTGATTGAATCTTTATTGAAGAAACCATTTTTGCGACTTGTATAGGGCTAACCGTTGAAGATATACAAGATAGAATGGTGGAGCAGTTGAGGCATTTTGGCAAACATACATTGTGGAAGACAAAATATGCGTGAAAACCATGGGGGGCCCGCTTCCTGCAATGCATGAGAATTTTAGGAATTGGAGTAACAACAAAGTTGGTTCATCCTTCCATGGGGTAAATGGTGGTGGGGACAGTCATCGTTGCGTTGATCGCGATGGACACCATTGTTCAATACCTTGGAGGAAGTGGGGAGGTGTCCACAAGGGCTTGGAAAGATATGAGGTTGATCAAGAGGAGACAAAATGGAGTCCTTTTGCTTCGGCATGGATGTGCTCGTGAGGCTGGATTTAAAGGAGATAAGGAGATTTTTGACGCCTTCTTAGGCATGAAGGCAAGTTATTATGGGTGGGTCGGGATGCGAGTTGATGGAATCAAGTTTGGTTTAAAAAAGATCTGTTTTTAATGTTTTCAAAATTGCATCCAAAAAAGAAAATAATAGAAATAACTAAAAATGCACAACTAACATTTTTTTTTGTTTTTAAAAGAAAAAAAAA
>NW_018213843.1:0-1093 GCF_001263595.1 Phalaenopsis equestris | reverse complement strand
ACATTTATGAGGGGATTCGTCGTGAATATTCATTGTTATCATGAAGGATTATTTCATCAGTCAGAGAGCGTGCATCAACGTAATTTGATAGACAATCTTCCTTCTGATGATAAATCTTCATAGGAGGCCAAGTTACAGTTTTGCTAAGCGATCGTTGATCTTGTGAATGCATTTGTGTAGGTTAAGTTGTTATTGGTCTAATGTGTGGTGTTCTGCAGTTTTGGTTGGCCCATGGTTCGATAAATCGAAATGATGTCAGATGACTCGATCCTTTGATGCCTTCTTCGCGTGATCCGTGACGAGATTTGTGCAGTCACATTTTCAATATACAATAATAATATTGATTATGATTATAAAAATAATTTTAATTTTTAAATTAAATTATTGAAAGATGAACATTTAAAATATCAATTAAGATAAAATAAGTTTATTTATTTTTAATATCAAATGTTTTATATAAATTTTTATTGAAATATTTGCTAAAAATTAAATAATTAATTATATGCGTTACTATAATATCATTCGATTTTGAAGACTAATTTCATCGACACATATAATGTATTTGTTAAGCATCAAATAAATAATTATGGTTTTTAGTAAGAATTCAAATTTTTACATAATCATAGGCATGAGACATGATAACCAAATATCAAACAAAATAGATTTTCTTTTCAAATTTATAATTACGACGCATTTCTTATTCAAATTAAAAAAATAATAATAAACATTATTTGAATGTTAAATTTCAAATTAAGTAATTTTATTTTTTAAATTACAATTATGCATTATGATTTGTTATAGGTCTCTAATGTATTTGATTTCATATTATGTCTTGTGGTTATATGACTCCTCATGTGATAGTGAGAAGATGAGTATAATAAAAGAGTGTTAGACATCAATGATTGATAGATTTCAGTGGTGGTCAATCATTAAGAAGTGTTGGACAATGATCATATTGAAATCTCATAATTTAGGCGATCAATAACATGGATATCAATTGTTAATGACAAATACACATTAGATGATAACTACTAGCACGCATCGCGCAATGGTTGATAGAGAATATTAACAGTCAAATGATAGTGGAGTATTG
>NW_018213842.1:0-1093 GCF_001263595.1 Phalaenopsis equestris | reverse complement strand
AGTGTTACAATGCAACTAATACATTTTGTTTAATTTTTGTATTTAACTATTTTATACTTTCTCCTTCTTTAAGAAAATTTGACCTTTATGCCTCAAAATATACATAATTTGCTAAGTTTTTTGTTATTTATTTAATTCAAGAAATTTATCAAAAAATTAATTTGTATACAATTACATCCACTTAGAAATAATGTTTGTTATTTATGTTTTGCTTATTTAAACCTAGGTTTGATTCTTATTTGAATCTAGATTTCAAGATCACTCAAATTGGGTTAGTGCTAGGGCAAGAGGTTTGAACAAGAAGATAAAAATTGAGATTCAACTTTCTAGGATATACTGACTAGGCGTGGAACGTGTGTTCCCCTCTCATCGATGAGCTTGTCTCCATGGCGATGGTGGCAGCTCACGAATGGACTTTTATGGTGAAACAATTGGTGGAGTTGTGCTTTAATTGAATAATTTATGCAAGACCGCTTCAGTGAGATTTTGAATTAAAAAACTCTGAATTAGATTTAGAATAGTATTCAGATTAACTCAAATTTATTGTGGACAGCTTCAATTTCAATTATTTGGTTATAAATAAGAAAGATGACTTCTCATTATGAATACTTATATTATGACCTAAGTATAGAACATATTTATAAAAAGAAATAAGGGGGCATTTACATACATATCACCAAATTCTTTCATATTTATATATCTAGCATCTAAATCTTATACATCTAACCACCCAAATCTTATATTTCGCATAAAAATATAATTATTTTAACTTTCTAAAAGTGGATGACTCTTTTTTCAAGCTTAAGGTGACATTTTTTGGGTGTCAGTTCGGGTTCCCAAGTCGGATTTGAGTTCGACCTGAAACTGGCTGACTCGAATCTTACCCAAATACTAAAAGAGCTATAAATGAATACCCATGCCTGACCCATCACAACTCGCTAACTCGAGCCCGATCTGTATGACCCAATTAACATGTGCCATATTAGCTATTCGAGCTAACTTCAACTTAAATTCTAGTGGATTTCAAGTTGGTATGTCAATTTTGATTTGACGAGTCAATTTTTTGCTGAACCCGATTCAAAAAATTAAAAGA
>NW_018213841.1:0-1093 GCF_001263595.1 Phalaenopsis equestris | reverse complement strand
AAAAAATTAAAATAGTATATTTTATGAAAAAATCATTAGATCACTTATACATAGTATATGTTTATGCATATACTTTGATATAACACCCAATCTAATCTAAATAAATAAACCATGCTGTATTTTGATATTTATTTATTTATTGTCTAAATATTTAAATCACATTAAAAATATCATTGCTATTAACTTTTTTGAAGTGAAATATATCATTTTTTGCATGTGTTTAATATGATTTAGAAACTAAAGTGTTGTACATATAAACATCAAAGTATAGATGTTATTTATATAAATACATGAAAATTTTATGGTATCTATATATACATAAATCCCCTATTCAAACAAATCTTTCATAATGATGCTTGGGACGGGGGATATGTCACATTAGGCTTGTTTTGGCTTGGCTTGGATATGTCACGTTAGGCATGATTTGGGGTTTGACGAGTCTTTTTGATATATTCGGATCCCCATAATCATTTTTCAATATTTTTGATCCAACTAAGCGGTTATCGATGATGACATCGATGTCTCATTACAAATAAGACTTGTGCATGTTATTTACAAATGTTAACATTGACCATCACTCATAAAGTTGATGCATCTCATCTATACTAGCATCAATAAATAGTATCACCAATATCAATAATGCTCACCATCAACACCAACACACCAACCATAATAATTGTTGTGGCTATTAAGACAAATACACGCCATTGAAACTAACATTGGTCCCACATAATCACTAATAAGGCCTATGACCAACGACAACATCAACCTAAGGCACGCTATTGACACCAGCGACGATGCATGCCATTGCTATTATGGCCAATGCGAGTTGTCAAGGTCAACCCCAATGCCAGCCATAACCAATAAGATTTTGTTCAACATCATCATCAACGTTAACAAAGCACTAACATCAACACCTAATGTTGATACTAAGGTTTATGTTGTCTTAGTTGTTAGTCTCCCCCAAAGGAGAACAAAATGAACCATCAATGATCTTTTTAGGATAGCACTTAACACGTAAGCTTCACCTCCATCTTGGAAGCCATCTGTCACATCTTAAGTCAAGTCTGCTCCATCAAAATCAAAGTTCTCA
>NW_018213840.1:0-1093 GCF_001263595.1 Phalaenopsis equestris | reverse complement strand
CATAAGAATTGGGTGGTATGTATGTAAATCTTCCTTAATTTAATTGTTGAGAATATTGTTTGAGAAGGCTACACAAACTGGCGGTCAAATCAGCTTAACTTAAAGATTTAAGCATTTATATGAGTAAAAGAAAAGGTAGAGCCAGAATAGTCTCCGATCACTGCTTACTGCTTATTGAAATACATATACCTCGTCGGGCTGTCAATCATCCTTGGTCATCTTTTTCACGGCCGATTGTTATTTTGGATATTCTGAGAAGAGTTTTCTTTATTCCTTCTTTATGTGGTTGATGGAGGCACATTGGGACCAGTTGGTTTTACTATTTCCTTAGAGAAGTTTACATACCTAACACACAATTCTTATCAATTAACATGTTACACCTAAACTTCTATGTTTACTTCTGAATCTAGATTTGTCATGTGGATCACACCTAATGTATAGTGCGTGGTACGGACGAGAGAGGTACAGAAAAAGAGAGAGAGGAGCACAATAATTCAAGAGCTTAGTAGATACAATCAATAATCTTTTATTGCAGAAATGACTCATATTTATAGATTTCATAGAATTGCATGTTTGCTTCTGTTTTAATAGAACATTACAAGTTATTATGACACATTTTCGTATTTATAACCGACTTTGACATCTTTTCGTATTCTTAATTGATTTTGACACCTTTTCGTATTCATAACTGCTTGAATAGGGTAGTTTGATGAACCAGTAACCTTATCGCTAGGTCGGATGGAAGCATTTGGTTGGCCGAAAGACATCTGGTCGGCTATTTCAAAGGAAAATTCTGAGAAAAGAAACTAATGTCGTCAGTATAAAGTGGGCAGTCAGACAAAAGATGTACAATCGTAGTTTGACGGGTAGCTCTCATTGGATAAGGGGATTTCTCAAAGGGTCAAAGAGACGTTCTGTGGGGGCCCTTTGGCCAATTTATGAGGAGCACCACAATCGACTAAGAGAGTTAGTCATGAATGACTTCCCCTCAGATTGGGTGCTTCCGTTTGGCCGACTCAGAGTTCCCAGTGGAGGAACAACGTTTGATATTTTTGTCATTTGACAATCCTGATACATTGTCCTATAGTGTTTT
>NW_018213839.1:0-1093 GCF_001263595.1 Phalaenopsis equestris | reverse complement strand
ATGATGAAACCAACCCCACCTACACGTCCAAAATGTCGATTTTACCTATGGAGGACCTTCATTTCAAAATGATGGTGCGTCTGGGTTAACAATGCGTGGGATGGTGATTATTAAATTAATAATAATTATTATTATATTATCTTATATAGTATTGCTTCTCATTTCTCTTCTACCTATCCCGAATTAGATCCGCCGCCAACCTTGTTTTTGCAAAAATTTCTAGCTCCGGACCATCTCCTCAAGCTTGAGCCCTTGTCGACTGGTGTTCCTCACTGGCAAACTTGCCATAGCTTCATCCTGCCAACGAGACTCCTTGGTCGAGCTCCTCACGCAGCCCGACCCTCCTCTCCCTTTCGTGAAAACTTGCGCCACCACGGATGCCTCCTCTCACGTGCGTTGGTCTCGCCTTCCTCTCAGCCAACGAAGCCACCGACAAGCTCGCCGAACCACCTCTCAAATCCATTGATGAGTTCATTTCCCCCTTTTTTTCCTTTGTGAAATAGCTGACGGCTCTCTACCATTTTTCACGCATGACTGGCCATAGCCAACCTTTTTCTCCTTATTGAAACTGCAGTCCTCCTTGTTGGCAGAGCCCAGCTGTCAACGAGCTGGCCTTTCTTTACAACACAGTCTCCTCTTAGGTTGAGAATTGGACCTATTCAATGCATTCCCAAGCTCCTTCGTCGGCGCTCTATCTCACCGTTGACCACCTCCTCCTCACCGGCGAAGGATTGTCCATGGAGCAACGCCTCCTAGCTATTTTTGTGATGCTATAAGAGCCTTAGCCTCACACATTGTCTCTCACTCACTGGAGCAGTAACCGCGTTGTGTCGCAAAGGCTGGCGTCCAACCCCTTGAAGGTTTGTGTTGCCCTTATTTTTATATACTATGATATTTATCAAATGTACTTTGCATAACTCTTGCCCCAACTCATATGCTTATTCTTCCTCAATGTAAGGTTTGTTACAAGGCATGTTGGTGCATGGACCGGATGTCGACGGCTTGGAGCAAGCAAAGAGTACGCGTCTGCAACTGTCACGGTGGTGAGGTTTTTTAACTCCTAGCTATCCCTAGGTTTTAGTGGTGTCTAGGC
>NW_018213838.1:0-1093 GCF_001263595.1 Phalaenopsis equestris | reverse complement strand
GAACAAATGACGGTCTATGAGTTATATAAAAGTTTGAATGACACTGAAAGATTGAATTTTCCTTATAGAATCAGAGTCAAATGATTAATAAGATAGGTGTTAAGAATTAAAGGAGTGAACTTTCAAGATGCAAGAGAAGTGTTTGATTTACAAGCTAGAGGTGCTATGATCTCGATATGGTCATAGTTACTCAAGCAAGAACAATAGAAAGAGAGTATTGAGCATGTAAAAGACTTGAATTAAAGGAGTATAAAGCTTTAGAGAGATTTCATCATCTTGATTTACATCTACTATGACACAACATTTATTAGGAATTTTAATATTATCACGTTGAAGTTACAAGATTATTTTTTTTTATGAGAGGAGGGTTGAGAATGAGTATAAAAGAAATATATAGAAGATTGAGGAGAGAAGAGAAAAGAAAGTTAATGTTCATGGTCTTTGAGCTCTAATGCTCTCAAGGGAGTTGAGTTTGGCTATGTATCTAATATTGTGGTTGTGTTCATCCTTCCTGTAATTATGACTATTGTATTGTCATTAATTTTAGTAATTATCATGATTCCTTTAGTTTTAAGATAATGATTATTAGTTTAAAGTTATAAGGTTTTTGTCATTATTTCTATGTTTTGGTCTATTCAAGATGATATGGTAAAATTAACAACTATCATTAGTTGATTATCATAATAGTAATCTCTTAATTTTTAATAAGACTTTAAGTGATGGTCCTGCAATAATGTTTTGGAACTGTGGTGACCTGACAATAGGGTTTTGACATAACAGTAGCCTGATAATAGTGGTCCAAATATAATGGATGTGTTCCAATAACATTGGCTAGGTAGCGGTGATAGATGCGACACCATTGGTTAAACAGTAGTGGTTGTCAATGTATCATGAAGATAGTAGTGACCAGCAATACTCATTCAATGATAGTAGTGGTGTTGAAGAGGTGATAGTAGTCTGTGATGGTGAAAACCTAACAAAAATGATCTAACATGAAAGACTGGGTGAAATGAAGATGAGCTGGTGATAGTGATAGTGTATCATCATAGTGGGGGTTGTTACATGTTAGTGATATGGCATAATGACAACTAAG
>NW_018213837.1:0-1093 GCF_001263595.1 Phalaenopsis equestris | reverse complement strand
CCGGGTCTGCTGTTCCTGAGTACACCTGCTCCAAATACTATTCACGAAACGAAGAACACATGCCCAAAACCAGAACGCATTTGTATTAAGCCCGAAGGCCTGTTGCCAACCTACTCGGCTTTCCTCGATCTCTTCTCAGCCGAGGTGACCGTGAAGTCATGGAAGCGGAGATGAAACCCTCGCAGAAGTCAGAACCCCTGCTTTCGCCGAACTCCTGCAATGACGGGAGAGACTTCCTCCTACATCTAGAGGCTTACCTTGCTCGCCGGGACGGCGTTGACAAGCTGCTCAAAATCGCCCGCTACGCCGCTAAGATCGCCATCGCTTCCTCTCTCCCTTCCCAAACCCTAACACCCCGCCTCAAGTCTTTCGAGTCCAGCGTTGGTCTCAGCCGAAAGGCCTTCCGCCTTGGAAAGTTTGTACAGGACGTCAACGCGCTCCGCGACGCCGCCGGCCGACCCACCTCTTACGTCGATTTTCTTCTCTCCGCGGCAGCCTATGGAGGAGAGGGCGTCTACTATTTCCTTGAACAGGTCGTTTGGCTCTCCAAAGTTGGAATCCTGTCGCCGGAGCTAGCCAGGAGTTGCCAGACGGTCAGCGCTTGGGCGGAATTGATTGGATATGTGGGGAGCATCACTCTTAAGGTGAAGGAAGTCAGGAAGATTAGATCAACCATTGAGTCGAGAAGAAGGATTGCTGAGTATAGGGATGGCGATGATGTTGAGATTTCGAAGTTGAGGCATAAATTGCTCCTGAAGCAACTGTCGCTTGTCCAGGATCTAGCTGACGGGTTGATGGTTTTTGGGGATGTGAGGGATGGCAAAGGATTCCTAACAGACCCGCTGTTGATGGCTTCGGCGGGGATGTTATCGGCATTGATCAGTACGCATAAGAACTGGACTTCTTGTTGAGGTAGGGCTACGATTTGCGCTTCTATTCTGCCTTCTATTTATATGAATAAAGAAGTTATGTTGACTAGAATAATCGGTAATTGATTAAACCTTTTAGATTCCAACTTGTTTATGAGTGATCAGAATGTTACTAACAAAAATAGATAAATAATAAGAGCTAAAAAAGGGAGAGAGAAAGAGAG
>NW_018213836.1:0-1093 GCF_001263595.1 Phalaenopsis equestris | reverse complement strand
TTTTTAGTAAGTAAAAGAGTATTTAAAGGGGGAAAATAATGCAAAATGTAAATGTGTTAGTAGGGTGACATATGAAATATTGTTTTCTTAAAGAGCTTGAATGAAGATAAGTCAGTGAAACTGAGCATGAAAAAGATGCACAAATATAAACCAAGGGGGTTTTTATCTTAATACGAGTTAACTATAAAAAAAAAGAGGGAAACTTATAACATATAAAAGATGATTTTGGAAATGTGGGTCTTATAGGCTATTATAATTCTATCTATCAACATAAGCCAATAAGGCAATGTTGAAGAAGGTATTTTAGGTAAGGGATTCATGCTATTCTTCATCAATTAATAAAATTTTTACATTGATACTAAGGATATTTTATCTTGACATGTACGTGGAACCCATCATTACATTATGAGTAACATTCAAATACAAATAAAAAGGAAATTTCTAACTATTCTTTCACTTGCTAGGAAGATATCTAACTAAAAGACTTGCATTATATTGTCTATGTAGGAAATGACTTTAACTTTACATATACGTGGTTTAAAATTATTTCATTAAGTCTACTGCTATTGGTAAATAGATTGATGAATATAGAGGAAATGCATTTATAATCTATTTATATAGGCAAGACAACCCAACTTGTACATTAGAGTCATTTACATAAATAATAATATAATATTATCTAGTGTCTGCATGTAAACATCTATTGGGATACAAAATGAAGATGTGTCAATAGACCTTTGTTGACTAATTTTATCTTTATAATTCAATGCTTATAGCCTATGTTATGATATAGATTCCAATACCAAGACTTTCAATATCACTTTTTTAATTTAATTTAATTTATTTTTTAATAACTTTTAATAGCTTAACATACTCTTTTAAATTTACAAATTATAATAATATTCTTTTTATTTTATACAAAAAATGGTCAAGTGGCAAGGGAGTTTTGTAATCATCATTTATTCATCTTAGCTTTTATAGAAGGTTTACATTAACGACTTGTCTAAATAATCATAATATCATCTAGCTATATGAATATGAAAATTGGTGAATATTTAGAGTACCTCCATTTCAATACTGTTTCCTAGATGAA
>NW_018213835.1:0-1093 GCF_001263595.1 Phalaenopsis equestris | reverse complement strand
AAAAAAAAAAGGAAAATCAATAGTTTGTAATGAATATCAATTTAATACAGAGACTCAATGTAAAATAAGCAAGTGTGACTCAGTGATGATAACTTTAAATCATATCTCCAATTTTGACATAGTGAGAAAAATGTCTAGAAAAGAACAAATGTGATAGCTTCAACCTCAACATGAATGTTACTTAATTTAGTAGATAAAAATTTAGAGTTATTATTAATTTTACAGGATTAAACTTTAAATACATCAAATTTATATTTATATATTTAATTTCATAATAACTAAACCTTTAAAAATAAATTTGATGACAATCACTGCAGTCAAATAATAAAAATTCCTTAAAAAAAAAAAAAAAACCTACCATTGTAACCAAAGAACTTGCAAGAGGTTGATCCTGCTTGCTGCTCCACCTTAAAGTGGTAATCCATAGACATCTCTTGCATCCTTGTCATCATGCATTCATCTGCATTCACTGCAATCATAAAGTATAGCATAATTTTAATTTTATCAGTCAATCATATATAACTATTATCACAAGCTCAAAATTTTATTGTGATTAACAATTTGCATAACACTCCTATTTGTTCAATTGTAATTTTAGTTGTAAGTACACTTATTTTAATTAATTGTTAGTTAAATTTGGTGAAAAAATGACCAAAAATATTTTTCAAAGCCATACTTTCTTAATTAGAATGCTATAATCACTAGAAAATAAACATTTTTTAACTAAAAAATGTATCTTATCCAAGTTCTTAAAACAGAATAATTAGTTTTAATATTTAATTTAACACCAAAATTTCTACTTGATAGCCATGTTCTTAAAATAGTGTAGCAAAAATTGTATTATTTTAGTCACATGTTATAAAATATGATGAAAAAATATATTTTTTTGTTTTCACTTTCTTGTTCTCCTCTTTAGTCACATTTTTATCGAGAATTTAAGTTTTGCTTTATTTTTCTATAAAAATTGATTGAAATTTGTATTCATAGAGTTATTAGGATCTATTTGGGGCAGTTACAGCTTTTTGAATGAACAATTGTGCAGTTACAGTAGAAGAACCTGTTATGGTTATAACATATTTTGTAAAAAAAAAAA
>NW_018213834.1:0-1092 GCF_001263595.1 Phalaenopsis equestris | reverse complement strand
CCATTAGAGCCCTTTAGTACTTGAGTGATACGTATACTTGCGTTTTCAACCTAGTGATCGTTTTAAATCAAAAATATACCTTAAATCACTAGGAGTGGCAGCACAAATATTTTAAAATATAAAATTTATTATGCTGAAGTGATTATTAATATGATTGATCTGCATATTTCTTAATTGTGTTGTTATGTGTGTTATAATGTTGAAAGACATTTATTGCACATACAAAAACCCAGCGCATCAGTTTGGTTGCCCTAGCTTTGCATCTTTTTGACTTTGTTTTTGTGTGTTTACTGAGTTTAAGACATGCATAATAGTATGTTAGGGGCAGTCTTTTGTAGGGATCCATGCCTAAAACACATAAAGAACATATTACAGGGAGGAGAAAGTAATGATTTTAATGCTAACTCTTTTCTGCAGGCGCTGCTAAGCACCTCCTGCCAAGCTTGGCTCATATTCATTGCATGAAATAATCGTGCTAACTTTTCTGCATGTCTGGTCCTTTTCTTTTAATATGTATTTGATAGAGTCCTTAAAATTTAGTTTGTATCAAAAATAAGATACAGGCATGGGTTTTAAGGCACATGACACATTTGAACAACATGATGAGGGACAAAGAGCAACAACCTCGTGTCTCATACATTAAGTCTAAATTCCTCTTCTTATATAGAATTAGGACCAAGTTTGTTTATGTAGTGCATGAATTTTTTTCCTACTTTCCTAAGATGTATTGTTGACCCAACGACACCAACTTTTTTCATTATTTTGCCTGACATGCTTTTACTTTTTCTACTGTGTGCTTGAAATTCCTAGTTAAGCCCATTTTTATGTGCGGTTTTTTTGAGATTAATCATAAAATGCAATTTAGGCTCTTTAGGACCTTGAATTTTAATATCTCTCAAAAATCCTAATAAAATCTTAAGTCTAATTAAAATGTTGGGTTAAAATATCCCAAGATTTAAAAACTACATTTTATTTTCTTACATGGTCTTTAGGCTGGTTTTAAAATGAATCACAATGCTTCAGCATAACCCAAGTCATGCTAATCTAGTTTCAACAATCTAAGGACCACTCTAAATAATTATGTTGAATCTT
>NW_018213833.1:0-1092 GCF_001263595.1 Phalaenopsis equestris | reverse complement strand
CATATAGCAAAATACTTCAATTTTGTCAGCCCACTAAATGGAAAGATAAAGTATATATAAAAAAATATTTAATTATTAAACAAATATTTTATTGTTATCATATCAAAAATTATTTTATTATAATCTATCAAATAATATTTATTTGATTTGAGGTTATTCTATTTATAGATGTTAGAAATTCAAGATTATAAAAGGTGAAACATTTAAAAGTTTAAATATTTCTAGAAGCTTGGATGTTAATGGATTATAATATAGAAACAATTTATAGATTAATTAATTAAAGTATGCTAGAAAACAAAATAACTAACATCTCCTAATAATATGACTAAAGATATAATGAACTAAACACGCCACTATATGCTAATGCACACCCCATGCCAATAAAATTTAGAGAATCACTATTAATAAATTAAAGCTTATATTTAGCTTGGATATATGCATGTATTCTTAAATGGTCACATTTTTTTGAAAATAATTTTATTTTTTTTCAAAATAAGAACATAGGACTCTCCAATATGTGACAATAAACGAATCAAAAGATGGTCATGAGTGAATAAAACTTATACATGCATATTTGAGTTTATGAGCATTGACATATATTTCATATATAAGGAAACACATAGACACACATATTTAAATAGCAATTGATATTCACTTATAAACATGTACATATAAAATATTTCAGCACGAGTCTCAAGACAGATGAATTGCTCAGGAGGAAGAAATGGTCAATTGAACGTAGTTGTTGCAACCGCTTCAGGTTGGAAGTTGACGAGAGAAACGTCTTGTTTAGGCGATCGGCGGAACGTGCCGGGAGATTTCCCATAGTGCGGTGATCATCCCTCAAGACGATCGATAGGAACCATTCTTTCTGATTAAAAATTAATCGATTCAAGGCTTACCAGATCTTCGACGAAATCTTATCGATCGAATCAGCCCTCTGATCTTATTATATGTGAATATTTATGTAATTACTAAAAAGTTTCACGAAAAAGTCAATGATGAAGAGACTAATATGTACTTTGTAATGTTGTGACCTATGCTTATAAATAGGAAGTCTATGATATGAATAAATGTTACACTCTCTTTACT
>NW_018213832.1:0-1092 GCF_001263595.1 Phalaenopsis equestris | reverse complement strand
TGGCATTTATGTAAATACATATTAAAATCTTACATATATTGTACTTGCGATGGTGTATGAAATAACACACGCGCATGTAGTAAAATAAGCATCATTTTTTATATAAAATTTATCATGATATCTTAATAAATTATTTTCCTCTAAATAATCGGAAAATAAATTTTAATTTATTTATTTTTGGATAAATATCATATAGCATTTAACCGACTTTTCATGCCTTTCATTCATCCCTATCAAATTTCAATAATGGAATTGAGTAATTTAGTAAGAAGAGAATGCTTATGTAGACCCAATAATAGAAAGTAAATAAAAGGAAATATAAGAGCAAAAATATATTAAATAATGAGAATATATTACAATAATAAATTTAATATATTTTTAAAATAATATAAAAGGAAAAAATAATTGGTAATAATTTTAATGAATTTTTATATAAATTATTTATTTTTTTTAGTATTATCATAAATATTATATATTTATTGAGATATCATGACATTTTTATATACTATTAAAATTTCATAAAATTTTGATAACCCTTAGTAAATATATCAATTTAATTAGTGTATATTATATGCACAAAATGTTTTATTGATTAAATCATAATATTTTTCAAAATATCCTTAATACTCTTATTCACTTATTTAATACTAAATATTAGTTTCTTCAATAAAACTTACAATCCTAACACACCTATAATTTCTAGTATGGATTACAATAATGCCCCAAAAATGTCTTGAAGTTAAACAAGCTTCTTCATAATTTTTTTCACTTTCATAAGAATTAAACATTAGATTATTAATAAATTGTATAATTAAATGATTTTTTAATTGATGTATCACAAAAAAAATCATCTAATAATGTATGGATCTTGATGTAAGCACCTGAATTAAGATTTTGGAGTTGATTTTATAACCATTTTAAGGGTGATTAGCTTAAATTATCATAAAATTAATCACTTCAAGCATAGTTAAAACACTATGATTTTATTTATGGCCATACAATTTTTAAATCTTATATGCTTAAAAAAAAAACCTCGATAAAAAGAGTAAAAGTCTAATGTTGCTAAAATTTTATTTCATTAAGGGGTTTAAA
>NW_018213831.1:0-1092 GCF_001263595.1 Phalaenopsis equestris | reverse complement strand
AATCCTCTTGATTTCTACTTCCTACATCATGCTTGTGCATAGAATTAGCCCAAAAATTTGTCTCGCTTTTAGAATTGAAGACATTTATGCAAGTTTGCCTAGGAAGATACCAATTGTCTTTAGAATTGATGATGTCATGTGAGTTGGATGAATCGGTACGTAAGGGCCTCCACATTTCCCAATTCTGCAAAGTGGGGTCTCCATTAGTTGGAATCTTGCCATGCTCACTAATGTGACTGCCAGTAAGAGATTAATGTTGCCTTTGATTGCTTGAAGTTCTCATCACACTTCCACCACGAATAGTTGGAAATCCGTGTGAAGGTGTCCACCTTATGGTGAGAGAAGATAGCACTATGTCCAGAATCCCAATTGAAAACAAGGTCCCAGATGAGGCATTTGTTGGAGTCATTCATGGCTCTAATACCAAATGGTATAACCCAGAACAAACAAAGAGGAAGTAGAAGGGAGTAAAATAATCTCCATTAGGAAATTTCAATAAAAACTAAAAAGTGATAGTAAATTTTTCATATCGTACATCCACTTCTAATTAAACTAGCTTTAAGCATATATAATTATCTTCTAGATAAAACACTAAAATATATAATAAGGTTTTGTAAAGCTAAATAATCAAGTATACAACCGCTACTATCGGATCACCCATATATCCGTGACTGAAGTCTAACATGCAACACCAATTAATGAGTGAGTTAATAGAACCATAAAGAGAACGAAGATTCATATACAAGAAATTTGTTTACCAAGTTGATGGTTGAGATATTCACTGAAATTGTGCAACATCCACTATCCAATCTACTAAAATTTATTTTGTTGTTACTTAGTCGCCAAGCCCTCTGCTATATGGAGTACCTTTCTAATTTCAATATCACTATTAAGTCTTTTTCTTGGTTTCATTCATTTTCAAAAGCATCTTACTATTTAGATATTAAAAATCATTGTATTTGAACCAGCCAAGAGAAAAATAGTTGAATCCTACTCAATTTTGCCAAGATCTCGAAAAATGAATTTGGTTTTAGGCTAAGATTATGCTTGCTTTGAGAGAGGAGACTCTATTTGTGACCCATGACGCTAAGA
>NW_018213830.1:0-1092 GCF_001263595.1 Phalaenopsis equestris | reverse complement strand
ACTTACATTTTTATGTTTTCATGGTTTCCTTTTTCTATGATGAATAATTCTGCTATTGCATTCAATATATAAATTTATTTATTGCAGAGACCTTCAAGCCAGTGGACTTGAAGGGCCCATTCCTTCAGGAATTTCTCGTTTGAAGAATTTGGATGACTTGTATGCAAAAGCTTATATTCTTAATTTCTGTATAAATTCTATGAGAGCATCTCAGAAAGCTTAACAAGAATTTTCTGTTAGCAGGCGAATCAGTGACATAGTTGGTAACTCTGGTTTTCCACAGTTGCAAGGTATTGAACAACTGCAATATATGTAAGTTTGGTACTCTTCGTTCTGTAACTTTTAATGTGTATCTCAATGATATTTATTGGTGTCAATATATTGATTTCTTGTGTAGGACATTGAGGAACTGTGGTATATCTGGAGAGATCCCCAAATTTATGTACCAGTTTGTAAATCTCAGACGGCTGTAAGTAAAAAAGCCTGAAATTTTGTAAAAGTTATGTCTCAATTGTTTTGCTTGATCTTCCTCTAACTCTTGAGAACGGCATGTGATTTCATCATGTTTGAGTGTCTATTAGTAGACTACAATTGTTGTCATTAATTCTTAGCTATTGGTACTTCAAATCAAGAACCAAACTATTACTCGTACACAACTTGAAAGGCTAACTTCTTTTAAGAGAGAAGAAACAAAATGATCACAACTACTTGTGAGGGACCATTGCTGTCCCAAACTAAGTAAACTGCCTGATCTAGTCCCCATATGTTTTAAACAGGGACTAAAATAGTCCCGTTGTACAAATTAATGAAAACTAAAATTAATAATTTTAATGATGAGAGTATTTCTGTGAAGCATATTATCCTTTTGAATTATTTAATAAATCTAATTTTATACTTGATGCGTAGTGGAATGACCGCGGCGATAGTCATCAATTTAACGTCTTAGTGTTGAACGAAAACCCACCTACGCTTAGGTACTTAAGGAGAGAAGTATGTACGAGGAAACACTTTGATTTTTTACATAAAAACCTTGAAAATGTGAAAAATCTGTGAGGCTTAGCCCAGTTGAAATAATTCACTATGAATGATGAG
>NW_018213829.1:0-1092 GCF_001263595.1 Phalaenopsis equestris | reverse complement strand
TGGAAGTGCTGTATCACTGCACTATTCTTGGGGTCGTGGCCTCATCTTGAGAATGAAATTCTTTTATATTATAATATGACAAATCGGACAATAATTATGCGAGTTAAGTTACATATCTCTCTGATACTATGATGAACTGCCTCTGGTTTAGGTGTGTAAGTATGTAAATACATAGGTATCAAGTGGTATCTATTGGACAAGTACTATGGCGAGACAAGCCACCGACCAATACACGTTGCATCGAAGGAGCGTCCGCATGATGGCAACTTCTAAATCTCCTCTCCTGCTTCAAACTTTGAAAACAATTAATGCATTATGGGGTGGCATACTCTTCCCCCCAACCCGCACTTCCTCCCTGTGATAGTTGAAAACCAGAACTCAGCACATAGTTGTGATCAAACTGGTGACATCAAGTTCTTGTTTTCAGCTATCATGGGGAAGATGAGGAAGCCACCCCATAGTGCATTATTTGCCTCTCAGAGTGATCAAAAAGAGTAGATTTGGCAATTGCCAATATGCAGACGCTCGTTTCCTGTAGCTTGTATCGGTACAGGCTTATCTTACATGTCGCCGTCTATAGAGACCTGAGCCCATACTTCACGTGTGTATGTGTGTAGATTTGTGTTGTGGGTAATGTGTTACTTGTGTGCGCTTTGTGCATAATATATGAGTGGGGCACTAAGGGATAGAAATTAAGTTTTAAAACATTAAAAGCATGTTTCAGTTGTTTTCAACGTTTTAAAAGGTAAAGATGAATCCATTCAATAATCACAACAACTAAAGAGGGAATACACAAACATATTTTTTGTGATTTTTTTAAACAAAAATAGAAAAAAATCCATACACGCCCACGCTTTATAGAAACAATTTGGGTGTATTAAGGTATTTGTTGATAAAATAAAAAAAGGCAAAAAAATAAACTAAGAAAAAAAAAAAACTTTTATTAATGCGTTCATAGAAGGAAGAGCATCAAAACCTAATTTGCAGCGAATAAAATCTTTTGATTTGCATGCATGGCTCTCTCCAACATTTTTGTAATCTACCAAAGGGCTTATTCTCAACCATTGGACTCCTCGGTTCAAACCCAAACAG
>NW_018213828.1:0-1092 GCF_001263595.1 Phalaenopsis equestris | reverse complement strand
ACCAATTAATTCTTGCAGCGACCGATTATTTCTCAAAGTGGGCAGAGACAATGCCGTTAAGAGAAGTTAAAGAACATCATGTTCTCCAGTTCTTTGATAATAAAATTGTGTATCGTTTCATCGTCTATGCAGAATTATCTCAGTTAATGGTTCAACCTTCTAAAGTACAATAATCAATAAATTTGTTAGATGACATAGGATAGATTGGAGGTATTCAATGATCTACTACCCGATAACAAATGGTATAGTAGATACCTTCAACAAAACCCTTATAAAAATTCTGAATAAAACATTGGACAACAACAAAAGAGGATGACACAATCAGTTGATAAAAACACTGTGGGCTTACATGACAATTGTTACAACTCCAACTCGGTATATTCCATATGCACTAATGTATGGGTCTGAGGTCGTGCTTCCCTTGGAAGTGCAGCTACTTCACCTCAGGATTGTTGTGGATAATAAGATCACAGTAGAAGAAAATGCCAAACTTTGACTCGAAGAACTCGAAAGCCTCAAGGAAAAAAGATTGTTATCAAATCAGAACTTGAAAATCACCAAGCCAAAATGATACAAGCCCATGATAAACTGGTTAGCCCAAGGGCGTTCAAAGTTGATGATCTAGTCATCGTTCTCAAGAGACCTATTCTTTCACAATGTTACATAGGAGGAAAATTTAAGAAAACTTGGGAGGGACTGTTCGTGGTTGAAAAAGTCTACTATGGAGGATCTTACAAGCTAGCAGATTGTCACAGCGAAAAGCTAATGCTTCCAATTCATGGAATGATACTTAAAAAGGTATTATGTGTCATGTTGTTTTAATGATGAACTTGAAAGACAACACTTGCTCCCAAGAAGCACCGTTACATGTTGTTTGCTTCAAATTTTGACACTCTGACTTTTCTAGTCTTTTATAGGGAAATGTTGAGCAAGAAGTTGATTTTATCTTTTAAAAATGGTATAAATATCACACTAGATGAATAGAGAGGAGCATAAGGAGCCAACATAAATTTTGATCCAAAGTTTGAGCAGGTCAAGATGGATTATGAGGGGCTCCTGTTAAATGTGCTTAGTCGAAAAGAAATGGAAGGG
>NW_018213827.1:0-1092 GCF_001263595.1 Phalaenopsis equestris | reverse complement strand
AGAGGATACAAATCTCAGAAGACACAAGTCTAAAAAACTACGTGATTCTTTTTATATATAAAGCGCACGTGTTAACTTTGATTGCAGGTTTTTGCATGTTTGAGAAGCAAAAAAAAAACTCAGAAGGAATAAGCCTCAGAAAAAGTTGGCACCAATATGCACCCCAAAAGTTGGGTAACAATACCCCAAAAGTGGGGCAAAAACATCCCAGAAGGGGCAACTCCAGCTCATAAGGAAAGACAAAAGCAACCTCATAAGCAACATCCAAATTTTTATTGCATCGAGCTTGAGAAAAACTTACATATAAACACATCATCACTGTGCCACATCAGACAATTGAAAGACTACAAAAATCAACATATACTTATAGAAGTGCTAGAACAAATCATCTCATCTTCGAGTGGAGTCAGCATCACCTCCCAAAAATTTCTGTTCTTCTACTGATCCTCAGGAGATCTCTAGATATCGCCACCAAAGAAGCATGAAAATCTCCCCCTCAAAGTGAGGTCGAAAAACTCCAACATTTCCTTATCTCCATCGAAATGCGCAACAAAAGGCAAGAAGATCTCAAGTCACCTGCTAGGCAGGGACGGGGATAAATTTTGTCATCTCAACAGCGTGAAAGAAGATCTTATTTATCGTCTACAGGTTAGGGATGACTTTCCTCTACACCTTCAAGAAATAAGATCTAGTTGATTGTTTAGTACATAGGTTGTGGACAACTTTCCTCAACACCTTTAAGAAAGAATATTCGTTGGTTGTCTGCTACGCAGAATGGAGACGATTTTCTTGTGGGTCGCAACATGAAAAAGAATCCTCTTGATCGCCTGCTACATAGGACGGGGAAGACTTTGTCCTTCACAACAACATTAAAGAAGATCTCGTAGATTGTTTGCTACGCAGGACGGGGACGATTTTCTTCTTCTGAGACATTGATTGACTACCAAAGAATCAATGAAACTTCACTCTCCACTATCTATCTCTCTTTTTCTCCTCCTCCTCTCACTCCTGTTTTTTTATCTTATTCTTGAACTCTATTTATAAACTTAAGGTGAACTCTTATCATTAAAAGCAATTGCATTTAAAAAAAAA
>NW_018213826.1:0-1091 GCF_001263595.1 Phalaenopsis equestris | reverse complement strand
TTAAACTAAAAGTGGCATGAGCTTGACTATTTACATCCCTATGCACCAACATAATTTTCAGAGGTAATACAGCATGGTGCGTCCATCAGTAGACCCACAACACACCACTGTCTACAGCTTAGCATAAAAGATACCAAAGGACTTATTGCCGAATTATTGCTTCAAAATGGCCGAATTATTGCTTCAAATCTTTAAGATGAAAACCTTTATGCTGCGCCATTCATAGTGCTGTTTCATCAAAATTATTGCACGAAACATAGTTTACAAATGATTTGTTCAGCTGCTGGGGGCATGTAGCAAACAGATGAGCACAAAATGTTAGGGTCTGTCTGGCTTGCTTTAAAAAGAAAAAATACAGTATAAAAATAATATATTATATTTAAAATATTTCAAAATTGTTTGATTCATTCTAAAATTTTTCACAAAATTTCAAAATTCCTTTTGACTTTAGTTGGAGAAAAATAAAATCATGTTAAAAAATCCTTTCTGCTTCGATCATTTTTACAAAGTTCTTATGAGAAATTGCAAAGTGTGTATCAAACCAGTAATGATTGAAGAACATGTAAGGCCATGATCCAAAGTGCTAATTATCAGTGTACTTATAGTTAATATGGTCAGTTCCAAATGCAATTCTTTATTAGAATGGAAACAAGTGATGCATCAACTTATAATTCTTAGAAATAATTAATTACCTCGGCGCAGAGCTCGTAATTACAGTTTCGAATATTCTTGTACATGGTTGTTCAAAAATCTGCATTCTGCCATTGTAAAGAAGAAATCCTAAAAACAGTAAGCAGTATCTTGCATTAAATGCTATATATACATTTCGCAATCAACAGCTTATCGAGCTTATCTTAGGTTCAACTCAGTAGTCTTGACGGTTGCCCATAGATGATGAACTGAAAAGCAGTGTCATTGCCAAAGTTCTGCAAGAGTGATGAAAAGAACATAAAGAACATATTCAAACTGCTAGGGCCTGTTTGGGATCATATTTTTGTCTCGATTTTTTTTTATTTGGCCTTCTGATATCACAAACATGTTAATTTAGTGTTTATGTGTGTGTATATATATATAAATATATATATATATAT
>NW_018213825.1:0-1091 GCF_001263595.1 Phalaenopsis equestris | reverse complement strand
TGAACTTTTATTAGCACTAAAGTCAATTAAATCAGTGACTGCCTCAAAATACACACATGATTTTTAAAGAGTAAGATTTATAATTTCAAAGATTATGAACTATTCAAACAAGTAGAAAGAAAGAGGATCCATATATTCAACACATCAACACAGCAAAACAAACATTTATATTGTAGATGCCCTTCTCCTACTCTGCAAAAGCCCAAGTAAGCATAGCATTACAGTTCCCTCATCATCATCCTTTTATTCAATACTTCAGGTCACTTATGGCACTTACACTAAGAATTAGGAAGATTTACACGCATAACATTCAATTCCTATACATTTACATATCTAGCACCCAAACTCCCATTGTGAAATATATGCCACCATACCTATGCCTGAAAAAAGTGTATTTCACTTTTTAAAGATCACAATAGCAGTATTTTTTTACTTGATATGAAACATTTGGTTGGCATAAATGTAAAAAAAAGCAAAGTTTAGGCGTTAAATATGTAAATACATAATAATTATTTAATACATCCATTGAACAGATAGTTCTAAGAAGAAAATTATTAGAAAGTAAATCAATCTTCCAAGCTCGTAAGAATAACATAGTGAAGCTAGAGTATTTCCATGCCCTGACAGACTAAAAACCATAATGCCCAAACATGGCATACAAAAACCAACTTTGCACCATAATTTCATGTCGAACACCTAAACTTCAATTGTTAAATACATTCCACCGGCCTATGCTTGAAAAGGTGTATTTCACCTTTTTAAAGTTAAAATGGTGGTATTTGATGTGATATGAAAGATCTGGGTAATATAAATGTAAAAAAGTATAGTTCAGGTGTTAGGTATGCAAATATATAGGAATTAGGTGGTATGTAAATGCCCCGAATAATTAACTACTATCTGTAAGAGTATAGGTCTTGTTTGATATCAATTTTATTTTTGGTTTATGCTGTTGTTTTTCTTTTGTTTAAAAAAATATTTTTTACTGTGTTTTTTATAACTTTTTATTTCTAAAAAAAAAACTACTACGTTTTTGAAAACTTCAAGCATTTTTTGAAAAACAGTTATACCTTAATCAACTATATATATATATA
>NW_018213824.1:0-1091 GCF_001263595.1 Phalaenopsis equestris | reverse complement strand
TACATATTTAACACCTAAACTTCAATTTTTACATAGATGCCACCTTAAATATGCATGAAAAAGTGTATTTCATCACATGGTTTGTAAGATCATTTGTTCCCATGTACTGTGCTACTTTTAGGATTAACATGAGCACTGAAATTTCTTTCTAAATATTATCATAAAAAATTTTGTTTAAGCATTCAGTTTGCAATTCATAGTGTTCCAAACTTTGCATTTTAGGTGAAACCTATGGTGCATCTATTTGGGTGATCCCTGAGTTGTATGGTCAATCAAATGCCCCGCAACTACAGGAACTTGTCTCTCTCAAGGAACACACAGCAAAGCTCAAATGGTACTTTTTTTATTTAAGTTCTCATCATGATTTATTTAAATTTTAAAAAAATATAGAGCTTACTATGCATGACACAATTTTTTTTTTTCTTTATGCTTACTTTATGAATTATTGTAGCATTTTGATTGGGCTTTGTTTAAGTAACGGTGATCCAACCATATCGTTCCCTCATCCATGCATGCTGTTCTAGCGATGAATGTTACAAAAGATGAATTAAAAGTCAAGTGGTATATATGTCGTGTATTGGGCTCTTCAAGATTCCAATGGACAAAAAAGTTATAAAATAAAAGGTGTTTTTGATCTTTTTTGGTGCACGAAGATGGACGCAGTTTAATTTACTGTAAAATAGGTCTTTTTTTCTTAGAATTTTATTAGCATTAACACAACACCTTACCTTATCAGTCCCATGCCCAATCCGTGTTAGTGAAATGTACACTGCGAAATACTCCTCTTTTCCTTCTATGATGGTTTTTCTTTTCCATGCACATATTTCTCCCTCTATATTTATTAAGTAGTATGTGGCAAAAAATTGAGTGAAATGTCTTTTACCTAAAAAAAACCTTTGCATATATTAAACCTAGAGGTATCTTTTTCCTTATCCCTCTTTTGTTAATTGAAGTAACAATCTTCCATATCTACCTACAGGTGTGCTTGAGGGTTACATCCATGCACAACTGTCACACCCTGACAACACAAGGCGTGATGAATGCATATAAATATGTTTTGTCCTCACAATATATATATATATATATATATA
>NW_018213823.1:0-1091 GCF_001263595.1 Phalaenopsis equestris | reverse complement strand
CCACTTAGACCGCAGTTGATAATTGTAGTAGCAATTAGCTACATTGGCCTTTATTAGTCACTTAGGCCAGAGTTAGTAGTTGAAATATCATCAATTGGCCAAAATTGTTGTAGTTGGTTATTGCAGTAACAATTAACCATATAAGTTGTAGTTGGACATATATATATTATAACACATATTTAGAGTATCAATTAGTTGATCATTGATGTCGTACTTCAAAACTGCGATAGTAGTTAGTCACATAAGTTGTGATTGGTCATAGGAGCAATATTTGATAATTACAAGAGAGTTTGATGGCCACAATGGTTGTAGTTGGTAGCTACAGTAGCAGTTAATTATATAGGCTATAGTTGGTCACATAAGCCATAGTGGGTAGGTACAATAACACTTAGCCACATAGATTGTAGTTGGTCACATAGGCAGTAGTTGGCAGCTGCAGTAGCATCAATAGATCACAAAGACCATATTATGAAGTTATAACAATTGGTGGATGCAAGTCTTTTCTCGAGTTTATTATTTTACGTTAGAGACATCTTTTGTCAGTATACAACATATAGATAAAACTTTAAGTGTTCAAAGAAAGTAACATTATTTTGAATATGGTGGTTGCAAGCAATTGTCACTAAGATTTATCGACAAATCTCCAATAAGGCATTGTTCATTACACCATAATTGAGATATGTTTACACTATATTCAAGATACGTCGTTACATAATATTTGAGATACATCATTAGTAAAAAGAGTTCACCAACAATAATGAGCAAGGAGGGCTGATAGTGGTTAATGAAAGGAACATGTAGTGATCGACGACGGTCGGCAGCTACGAAAGCAAAAAGTTATCGGTGAGCCTACAGTTCATAAAAATACTAAAATTTGAATCCTTCTTCCCTTATCTCAAGTGAAGAGAGGTGACATGCATCCATTTTCACACTTTTTATGCTTTAATTTTGGTAATTTCTTATTTTATTTCATAATTTTACGCTTTTGGAAGGTTGGAATTGTGTTTTGTAGATATTAGGAAGATTATCATGCAAATTGGAAGGAAATATGGGACTTTGGGACTAATCAATATGATGTAACCACACCAAGT
>NW_018213822.1:0-1091 GCF_001263595.1 Phalaenopsis equestris | reverse complement strand
TTGTTACGTCATCAGTTTCCGTCAGGAATATCACTGACACCTTTAGTCGTCGGCAAAGTGTAGCACTGTCATCAGAAAAGTGACTCGCTTCCGCCGAAAAGTGTCGTACAACTATCGATTGACCGTGGGTAATTACTGATGGCTTTATCTATCGAAAAAATGCAGCGCCTTAGGAAGACGTCACTTATTTGATAGTCTGCTAAAAATTAGTCAGAACTCATCCAGAAGGTCGTAAAGTCATAAGTAAGCCGTCAAAAACCTGTAGTATCAAAAAAAAATCTCAATCTTCAACACTACATCATCACGGGTGCTTATAATAGTCATAAGCAGAAGGCGTTGCTGGCTCGCATGCTAGAAAATTTTATAAACCTGCAGGTATTATAAGTTTTCCCGTAGAAAAAAAGAGGTGGGGACATTTACACAAACCGCATAATTTTGTATGTATTTACCTATGTAATATCTTTTTTATTTTTATTTTTACGTTTATGACACTGAAATATTTAGTATCAAATAAAAATATCACAAATATGAAACTTTAGCCTTTACATTTATGAAGTTGTCGAGTCGAGCATAGTGTATTTTTTTTTATAATGTTGGATGGAGCACAAGTTTTAGAGATTTTAATTAGTATACTTTGTGCGTGCCAGAAGGTACACGACAATAGAGTCGTAAATTTAGCATATTAGTATTGCACGGAAATTCAGTACACAAGTAATTAAAGAGAATAGTAAATAGGACGAGAAACCTCAACCTTTTACATGGAAAACCTTGGAAAGGGGAAAAAATCACAAAGTCTAACCTAGTTGAAATGATCAACTATATAACTTTGAATACATGAGTCTACTCTTCTGTTGATTAGGGAAGATGGAGCTACAAAAATAATCATTATAAATGCACAACAATAGTTCATTGATAACAACTATGGTCTAACTGTATTGAATGTATTTATCAATGATAATAGGCTTCAAAGACAATATTTGATTGTTATGGAGGCAATATTCTGTCGTAAATGTCGTAGATGGTGGTCATAGCACCAGCTTGTCGCATACGCAGTAATTGAAAGTCATGTTATAGTTAGTCATGTGGGTTGT
>NW_018213821.1:0-1091 GCF_001263595.1 Phalaenopsis equestris | reverse complement strand
TATGTAGAGTTGCTAAATCTACTATCTTGCCAGTCCACCATTTCCTAATGATTTATAATTATAGTTTGGTGTTTACCACCCTAATAATGTAAGAAGAAAAAAAAATCATTTCTCAACATGCAAAAACAAGAAAAGAAATTATCCATTATAAATTGAATTGATCATCCTCTCTTGTTCTTAATGATGGTTAAATGGCATAAGAATTCAATCAACTGAACCACAATTGTTCAACAACAAAGGGAATGTGACGATAGAGTTAACAGTCATTCAAAAAATAAATAAATAACAAACAGAAAGTATTAAAAAGAAAACAATGTAAAACAGTTTTCATCAAACTAGAGGTATATATTCGATCTTTCTATAAATAGTCCACTTGCATAGAAAAAAAACATATTATTATTAGCTAGGCCATACAAAAACACTCCCTTAAAACATCTTTGTCCATGTTATCACAAAGAACAAGATGCACAATCTACAGCAGACTGATATTTCCAGGGAGAAAAGAAGAAAAATAGAATCATCTCCTTAACCACTCCTCATAGAAGACTAGACGTAATTCTATAAGCATCACATTATATCCACTTTACCTGTAGTTTGTGAACGCTTCCTAAATCTTACTTCAAGACGATGCAGTAAATATGGTAATACCTCGTTGCGTTATAAACTCTTGTTTCACAACTATATTGAATTTCTTAAATTTACCTTGTTTGAACCATAAAATCGTGCTGGGAATTTAAGAGTTCATGGACCAATCAAAATTTTGATAGACTATGTTCACCGGGCCTCCATCGTTCAGGAGATGTGTTAAAAGCCCGGTTTTGTTTGCGTCAAGGTAGCCCAGAAGCCAATTCAGAATGTCCTTGTCCTGTCCAAAATCTGCACAGTACCTGCAATTATAGGCATTTATTAGTAAAGGCACAATAATATTGAAACCAACACTCGCAGCATTCTTTTGTTCAATCGTTTACCATAAGATAAAATTCCTTGTGTATTTTTAGAAATGTTTGTAACAAGTTTTTTTTTCTTTTAATATTTGTAATCTTTAATAGCTTATAACGTTGTCTCACTAAACAAAAGGCACTGGTGCTGAA
>NW_018213820.1:0-1091 GCF_001263595.1 Phalaenopsis equestris | reverse complement strand
ATATGGAAGATTCATACTCTCATCAACTTGAGAGAATGCGACAAAAAGCGTAATTATCTGCAGGGATAACAATAAAAAAAATAAAAAGTTTGGGAGGGCTAAATGACGAAACCATAGAGATAAAGCTGATAAACATCCAAGGAAAAACTAAGTCTAGTCAGATAAAGAAGATGTGTATCAATCAATGCAAGGTAGCATAAGTAATATCTTTCATTTGATGGCTTCAACAAAACGCTTACATCTTCAACATCAATAGGGTATTCAAAATATTGAGAGAATGATTTAAAAGTTAGAACACAAAAAATAAAATAAAATAAATAAACATCAGATTTATGCTGTAAGGCAAGCATCTAACTTTATAGTGCAAAACAAGAAGTCAACTATCTATAAAAAGCAATAGATTCCTCTCTCCAGACCTTGCTTCAATGATCTTAAAGATGCCCGATAAGAATTCACATAATAACTAGATAATATAGAGAAGCCGCTGTTTCACACGTGACCGAATATGCTCTTGACGAGACATTCTCGAATATCAACTTTAATTCATATTAAAATATTCCAACATAATCTTATATTACATCCTATGATCTTGACCTTTTATCAAGTGCTTTTGGGAATCAAGACCTGAATTTATTCCTATTTTTTAGGTTTTAACAGGAATGATTAAACATCCAATAAATAAAATTCAAGACTAATTCTAATATTCTATTGATAAATGAATTCTTCACGAAGTATTGCTTACAGATCACTTATATTTGTTCATCACTTCTTTCATTTTTATTTTTTTGTCCTTACCGTCTCCTAGAAACCCTAGACTATGCCGTTCCTTCATTCCCCAAGAAACGGAGAGGCAGATCAGACTCGCAAATAAAAGTGAAACAAATTTGTTACAGAGATCAAAGAAATAACAAATGGACACATACACACACATACACACACAGAGCAAATATAACATAGAAGCGTAAGATACACAACCTACTAGAGGTATAGTGCGATCCACATGCGATCACAACGGTGTAGAAGCAAATTGTTACAACGATCAAAGAAATCAAACATTTATAACGAAGGAAGATCGAATTTAAAAAAAAAAA
>NW_018213819.1:0-1090 GCF_001263595.1 Phalaenopsis equestris | reverse complement strand
ATAAAATTACATAGAAGCCTCCACTTTAATAGGGACTGCGCAGGGTATTATAGTTATTTGGCCTCGGTGGGGCCTAAAGGTCTCTTGGAGTCCTCGACTTGATGATCCAGTTGGTAGGGATGTGGCATCCGGTTTTGTCAACGTTTGTTTCGGTAGGACCGTTTGACTGACTAGCGACCCAGGTATAGTTGGTCAGTCACCCCAATGATGTTGATCGGGTATAGTTGATTGGTCGCCTCAATGACATTGACTAATTTAATTCTTGTTGGGTTCTTTCATCTCTTGAGTCAAGTACTCTTAGTTGACGAATATTGTTTGAGCTTCGCATGGGTTGATTTTTAAAAGGGACCCCAACATTTTTCAACCACATCCACTAAACCTATTCGATTCATTTGAGATTCATGTTATAGGTTTTTTCGTATACATATTTAGTTCTATGATTCTCTTACTTATTCACTGTGATAGTTGTGATAAGAACACTAGAATCTTATTTATGACAGTTAGAAAAATTTATTAAAACTTAATGGCACATTAATTAAAATTCCATAGAATTTCATTTCTCTAGTTTCATATAAATAGAGCACAGAGGCATTGATCTCTTCATCTTCCTCTGTATTTCCTCGAAGAATATTTTTTGGTTCTATGTGACGCCATGGTGGGTAAGTTTCATTTGAAGTCTGTTAGCCTTCAAAAAATTACCTACAAGAAAGCCTTTGCGAAGATGAGAGGGGCTGATCTTTTCCATTGAGGTGAGAGGAAACAGAAGCTGTCTGTTTGAAAAAGATGGGTGCCAGATCAAGAGGATGATCAAGTGGGAACCTTAGATTCTCCCTTGGCACGATTGAGCGGTATGACTCCATTGGTAGAAGGTTCTTTGGGGGAGAGACTCAAGAAGACTGGTGAGGAACGTCAAGGGGTGCCACTTCCTGCGAAAGACAATCTTTTGGTTGAACAAATGAGTGTTCCATTGACTTCCATCCCTAGTTCATCCCTTTGGGATAAATATACTAGGCAGGGAACACTCGATGCTCCTAGAGTGGTTGACCATCCATCACAACCCAATGAGGAAGGATTTTCCTTTACTTCTTCT
>NW_018213818.1:0-1090 GCF_001263595.1 Phalaenopsis equestris | reverse complement strand
AACGAGCCGTTTTGACAGCCCTATTCCAGACTGGCTTCGCAGCTCATAACGGAAAAAATTTGAGAAATATCACTGCCCTTTATTTTCTTTATTTTATTGAAAAATATATTTGGAAGCTTTGTTATGATCAAAATGCCCTCAATTAGAAATGATTTTTTATATTCATGGGACTTTTTATTTAGTCAAACTAAAGGTCTGTTTGGGGCAGCAATAGTTGTTTGAAGAAACAGATATGAAGTTGTTGAAGAACAAGCTCGTGTTCAAAAAGCTATGATGGCTATAACTAAAAATGTTTTTTTGAAAAAATCTTACCACAACTTTCTAGCAACCACAGCAAATAGCCAACAGTAGTAGAAAAATGTAGCTTTCAACGGCAGCTTTTCAAAAGCACAGGTCAAACGCAATTTTGTCAAACATGAAAACTGTTGTGTAGCACCGCACTGCCTCTCCAAATGCACCCTAAATTGAATTAGTTCACTAATAATTTAATTATTATTCGATCATGAAATTGGACCATGGTTTGAATATTGTCCCAATATGGTGTGACTATAATTCAAGGATGATATGATAGTAATATTTCGAAGAAGATCTTATTTTAATTGTGATTGAAAATTATTCAAACATGTCCTACAAAAAATTGATCATAATTTGACTATAGTTTGATCATTACTTTATCATGATTGAAATATGAGTTAATCTTGATTCAAATATGATTTTCCATAATTTCAAAATGATTCGACTCATATTTCAAATATGGTGCAGTCATGATTGACATATGCTTACATCATTACTTGCTATTAATTTAAATATTCTTCAATCATTATGGTGCAATTATAGCTTAATAGTTATTCTATAATTATTTTATCTTGAAAATTATTTGAGTTATGATGGAAGATTAAGCGTTTAAACTTCAATCATTATGAATGTTATGTTTGATCATCATTGGAAGGTTGTTTGACTGTGATTCGGCTGTAAATTATAATGCAAGTTGATACAGCAAGGAATGCAATTGTAGGTTTTGTTACATATCAAATTATAATATATTTAACATAGTATCTGTGAGACCATAAAATATATTTCAATGGATATG
>NW_018213817.1:0-1090 GCF_001263595.1 Phalaenopsis equestris | reverse complement strand
CGTTTTTTATTTGAATGTTGTGAATAAATTTATCATATAACATTTGAAGCACTATTATCTGTTCGAGCCTTACTCTTCTTCTGTTTGTTCTGTTGTCCAAGTCTTAGTTCTTTGGCATTATTTGACTCATGCTGAAACAAAAATCTGGTTGATCTATCAGTTGATGTATTTTTATATTTCTATCCTCTCAGAATCATATTTTTACTTTTGCCCATACAATCCATTTTTTCTTAGCAATTTTTTTCAACCATTTGATCTAATATGATCTGCGCATGTCTGCATCATGATGCTTTCATACCAGAATTTTTCAAAATTGTCATTTAAAATGTTCTCTTGCATGCACGAAACTTGAAGCTTGAAATTACAATTTTTCTGTGTTGACAAGCTAATGATCTAATTGTCCACGGTAATTGATTGTTTTCAGGTATGAGGATGAGCCGCCGGAACCTGAAATTGAGGTATATGTTAACCATTTATCTTTGAATTTCATAGGCCTTTTGTTTGCTCAAGAAGAAGCAATGTCAAGGTGATTGGATTATGTAGGAAGGTGCAGAGGTAGAGGAAGATAACAATGATGATGTTCCAGATGATATTGTTGGTGTTGAAAATGAAGAAAAGGACCAAGAACCAGTTGAGAAACCTAGGAAAACATCCAAATATATGACAAAGTATGAGCGTGCAAGGATATTAGGCACACGTGCTCTTCAGATCAGGTCTTTCATTTCAAACTTTTTTTTTAAAAAAATCTACTTCGTAGTTCATCCAGTTTATTTTCATCAAATGCTTTTTGGCTAACAGCATGAATGCTCCTGTAATGGTTGAGCTTGAAGGTGAAACTGATCCTCTGGAGGTATTACATTGCTGTTTTATTTATTTATTTATTTATTTTAAGTTCTTTCTTCTATGTATTCGTGATCACGATGATTGTTTTCATTGATGATGTTATGGATTATCGATGAAATTTTTAAAATTTGAATGAAATATGGTTGTGCATCTTTTACATTGTTTCATTTGGCGTAGTGAAGCTATCTTGGAAATGTTTGAAAGTTATATTTGTTTATGCCCATTACACTGGTGTTTTTTCTTATTT
>NW_018213816.1:0-1090 GCF_001263595.1 Phalaenopsis equestris | reverse complement strand
CTTTTTTTTTCTTGTATTGTTTTGAACGTGTAGCATTTTCTTTGGAGTGCAGGAAAATACCACATATATAGGTGCCAATTGTTTAATTAGGCTTTGGATATTCTGAGCTAATGAATCTAATTCATAGACCTATTTTTTTCTTTCTTACATAATCATGGATTAGGATTCAGCTTTTTTTTATTCCAATCTTTCACATTTATGATCGAAGTCCAAAAGTGTTGAACTTGATTGTTGTTGGAGCCATAATTTGAACTTCTCTTTTAAATTTCAAAACCATCTGGTTTTTTGAAATTAATAAACTCCGGCTATTTTACCCCCGTTTCGTTTCTTATAAAATCTGGTCGATCCTATTTTCCTAATTGTTCCTTCTTAAGAAACTCATAAAAACTTTATGTTGCAACTTTCACTTTTATAATTCAAAACTATATGAAGTTTTTTTGGCTTCAGTTGTTTTAATTTATATATTTATTAGCCTAGTAAGTGCTGTATTTTGATTTTTATCTTATCAATATTGTTATCTTTTTTGAGACAATGCAACTCGTATCTAAGCAAGTTAAGACGTTCAGTCTTCCATTCAAGGTTTTTTTTTTTTTTGCCTTTTTCTAATTTTGTTTTATATATTTGTTAAGTCAATACCTACTCTCTTTTGTTTTTTAAGATAATATTTAAAATTTTTAGACAATAATAGGCTATCTTTGTCATAACATGCAATAATGAACTGTAGGGCATAGACTACGATTTATTTATAGTATTTATGGAAGCAACTGTTCATATCAGGTGGTCAGAGCCAACTTGTATGCTCAGGCTGTCGCAATCTTCTACTCTATCCATTAGGAGCTACATCAGTTTGCTGTGCTGTATGCAATGCTGTGACAAATGTTCCTCCCCCTGGTACAATTCATCCTCTAACATTTATTTTTTTATCTTTGAATTCCAATCCTATATTTGTTATAGAAAATCGATCTCGGTTAACTTTTTCTTAGGCTTGTTTCATACATACAATGTTAACTTTTTTTTTATTTGGGGTTATATATCCCAACATTAATGCTATAATTGATAGATCTCTAATCTGTTCTAAGCATTTTTTTTT
>NW_018213815.1:0-1090 GCF_001263595.1 Phalaenopsis equestris | reverse complement strand
GATCTTAATTCCAAGATCAGTGGCTTTACATTGTCTATCCTTCCTCCATGCGCAAAGGAGCTGCTCATCTTCGCTGGAAGAAGCTTGATGAAAAACATTTTCATCCCCTTCTTCCACTGCCTTGCAATCGTGTGCCACTGAGCATCCTCCGTACTTTTCTGCTCCAAAGATCCTCCATAGATACTTCTTGATTGGTTCTTGGTACATTCTTGCGTGGAAGCATGATTGAAAGTAGAAAGTCTTTCACGGATGGATAGAGAGGCAATTGCAGCCACAGCAGAGGAAACTCACGGCAGGGACAGAAATTTGGACAGCATAGAAGAAAAAAACAGCAGAATGCACAAGAACTGGGAGAAGGAAAAGAAGAAATGTGCAAGAACTTGGAGAAGGGAAAGAAGAAGTGCAAGAACTGGGAGAAGAGGAGATGCGCAAGAACTGTGCTCTAATATCAAATGAAGCCGCAATGACAAGAAGTTGCTGGAACCCCAACAGGAAGAAGAAATTTGCAGTGCAAATCAACAGAAAACAACAAACAGAGAGTAGGAGAAACAACTGGAAATAATACATTTCAAGATTTTGAGAAAAGAGCATGATACGATGGCAAAATCAGCACCTGAGAACCATCTCAGATACAACAGCAAGAAAATTAAAGTCAACTTTCAGGAAAAACCAGAAAAACTCTCCAAAAACCGCCTTCCCTATACACAACAGCCCTATTTATAAGCAATAAAACTCTCTTAACTACAAGTAAGCCATCCTAAACATAAAAACACAAATAAAAAACTCAAACACATAAACCAAGACATAAACATAAATAAAACTCAAACTCCTGCGTCACATGTGCGCTTAGTATTCCTCATAACAAGAAGCAGAATTCCTCTCCAACAGCAGCCAAAACTATTTTCTAGCAAAAGTGGCTTCCCTTTGTCAAGTCATACTCCAATTTCCATTGCGTAGAAACATTCCAAAACCAAAATATTTATTGTTAAAGTAATTTTGGAGAGAAAAATTAAAAGGGCTTGACAAAAAAATTTTAATTAGGCATTAAAAATACTTTCAAAGCGATGGTGATAGAGATGGGGATGTTAAT
>NW_018213814.1:0-1090 GCF_001263595.1 Phalaenopsis equestris | reverse complement strand
CTAAAAAGAAGAAAGAAAGAAACAAAAGCTATCATGGAGTTCCTAGCTAAGTCTTAATAAAGCATCACAACACAAAATCGCTTAAGCTTCAGCTGTAATGGCAACTCTTGTGTTGTGCTCCTTCTTAAAAGATAAAAGAAATAAGGAAATGGCTTAATATAGGGCTCATTTAATTTCCCAAATAAAGAAAAGACCATCATTTTCCACTTATTTCATGTCTAAAAAGAAATCATAACATTCAAATTTTATAAAGACACTATTAGAGCATAAAGTTAAGATCCATTTCTGATTACAGCAAAATATAGAAAGATGAGTGATTTTTATAAATTTAATTTATCCTTAAAATATATATTATAATTTTAATCAAATAAAATGGGTACCCTGAAATGGCTGAATTGAATATTAGTTCATAATCATAACTATCAATCATTACTGGACTTTTAAGCTACTAATTGAAATTTTATATTAAAATTGGTTCAACTCTAGATTTATTTATTTATTTATTGTTTTATTTTTAAAATTTCATTGTTGGCATGTGATATGGGGATGGAGTATGAAAACCCTAAGAGAAGGAAATCAGTTGAACCTGGGTGAGGAAGGCAAGTTGGTCGATTCCAAAGGAGCGAGCGGCGGCGAGGGTGTCGAGGGCTAGGTCGACAGCCGCGGTGCAGTGTGTGTGCCAGCAACCATGATCGCCGCAGTTGGGGCGAGGCTCATGCTTCTGCAACTGGATCGAAACTTGGCCGCTGTAGAGAAACTGTAGGAGCAGCAGGAACACCTCATAGCCAACGGAGCTCACCCGTATCACTGCCCCCCGAGCCGGCGGCGAGCGGGGGCTGTGGGGATTGAGGAGGGAGGGTGGAGCATCAGCATCGCCATCGCCGCAGAAGAAATTTCGGAAGAAGATACTGCGAGCGGCGAGGATGCAGCGGTGGGCGTGAACAAGGTGGCCTTCCACGCTGAAGGTAACGTCGCTGAAGGCCTGACCGTTGATGAGAAGGTTAAGGTAATCGATGGACATGGACTTGAGGCTTTCTTCCATTTTTCTTTAACTTATAGGCTGCCACTCTGTCTCTCTCTCTCTCTCTCT
>NW_018213813.1:0-1090 GCF_001263595.1 Phalaenopsis equestris | reverse complement strand
TTAACTTAAAGCATGTATAAACAAACTATGTTATATTACAATATCTAATTAAAACTAATGGCCCTAATTTTGATAGCATTAAGATGGTTGGCTTGGGGCCATTGGGCCCACCCTCTTCTCTCCTGTTAGAAAGTTGTTTTCCTTATATTGTTGACAATTATCATTCCAGGAGACTACCAATCCTGGAGGATGTTTTTTCTTAGATTCATTAACCTGCTGCAATGTATTTCATTACCTTTTTATTAAGCTAACATTATTTTCTATACAATCACACAAATATTGTTTGGTCATACATTTTATGCATGCAATTGAGAAGTAGTTGATCAAGCCATTATGGCGTTAACATAAGCATTAGAAGATAACTATCAAAGTGGACGCTAAATGAAATAAGTAGTTTAGGGTTCATAATTCTTGCTTTAAATTTAGGCCTGAAAGCTTGATTTTGATCGATTGCTCTGAGCCATGATTCTTCATAACAATAAAGTGTTCGCCCGATGCCATCTATAATAACATGTTCCAATGGCAGGGCCCCAATTATTGTTGAACTTAAAGTAGTGGCTTAGAGGCATCTATTCACTACACAAATATGCTTTCTTATTTGGTAGATTTTCCAACAATATTTTGAAGCAAGGACTTCCCACTTCAGCCTATCCTAGTAGTTTTACTCGTCCAAATTTTATTTTATGATTTGACCCAAAAGTTTGAAATTATCAAGTCGATAATATCATGATCGTAAGTTAAGAGTCATACTCTAATATTTACAACAATCCAAAATGCCATCCTAACAACGAAGATCCATTAAATATCTTCCAATTCACATATAACTCACATATTTAAAATCAACTTCTTTACTCTAATATTATTAGAAGTTTTATAAAAAGGAAATTTACATACATACTACATAATTTTTATGTATTTACATTTCTATCACCTAAAGTTTGATATTTACACTTATAAATTTTTTTTACATAGACCCGTGCATGAAAATATGTATTTTACTTTTAAAAAGTTAATAATGATGGTATTTTGATAGCGACAAGATAAAATTCAAAATAAATTAGGGTAGGAATCATAACAAAACATAATAATT
>NW_018213812.1:0-1089 GCF_001263595.1 Phalaenopsis equestris | reverse complement strand
CTATGAAGGGGATGTTCTTCAACTAAAATGTTTTTGCTAGGAGCATGCAGATGTCTATGATAATCCTACCAAAAAAAGATTGATTAAAATTTTTTGAAAGGTACAAAAACTATTAAAGAACTAAAAAATGATGAATCCAAAATATGAATAAATTTTTTATTATTATGGGAAAACTTTCATCATTATCTCCGCATCATTGCATAAAAAATGTGTCCCTTCATCAACTATCATATTTTGTGCATGACACATTAAATTTTTAGGAAAGTTCATTTTTGGCTAGAAAAAAACTCGAAATCTTAAAATGATGAAAATTGTTTTCACCTTGAATCCAATTCATCCAAGTGCATGCTATCAAATTCTTTTAAGTAGTAGAGTACAGGGATTGAGAATATTAGGTACCTCAATGTATAAACAAATGCTGAATTATAGAACCGGACCCACTCATTGAAACAACCGACATCGATCACTCGAATAGATCAAATCGGGCCCACTTACCAAAGTGGTTAGATCGCTTTCGATCCAACTGAAGATAACATCCAATCAACCATAAATGTGCTTATTAGTTTCTCTGACAACCCACCACCCAAGACAACGGACAACCATCACATCACTAATATTGGATTGGCACCAAGGGGATGTCATGTCCACATTAAAGCCTTCCCATCAAAAAGACTAGTGGAGGCTGGCCTATGGGGGAGAGAACATGTTCCAAAGAGGAGGGAGAATAGTGTCTCTATAATAAAAGGGGGACGGACACCCTGTTGGGGGGCTCTCTTAGTCTCTCTCTCTCTCGCCAAAAAACTTAGTCATTCTTCTAAGGAAGAGGGACATCAATCTCTCTCCTTCCCATCGTCTACTGTTTCTCTGTTGATATTGTAGCTATATATAATATTATATCTGATTGTTTGTTATCCGGAACGATACAGGACCCCACATCTCAAAAAAGATTCAACATTCTGAAAGGTACGGTGAGTGAATATCACACTCTAATCTTGAAAACAAGATCCTCTCCTACACCATCTTGAGACAACAAAAGTGAATGATGGATGTTACTAGAGAGTACGTATGCTAGCAGATAGAAGAAATGAA
>NW_018213811.1:0-1089 GCF_001263595.1 Phalaenopsis equestris | reverse complement strand
TGTGTTTTTCGGGCAATCTCAAATTCAACATCCTTTAATTCAATAGTATCAAATACTTAAATTTTAATATTTATATTTATACCATTTTGATGTCATTCATAAACTTATGCAAGAAATTATGTACTAAATAAACGAGGCATTTTTGATGTGATATCAAACATTTGAATGATATGCATGTAAATAAATAAAAGGTGTGTTATATACCTGTAAATTCTAAACAAAAACTTTAAATTTTTAATTAAAATTCTTGAGATGAATATAATAACAGTCATTTACATATTATATTAATCTTAAAATAAATGTGGAGAAATATTTTTCATTCTTTTAGGGTTTTTACATACGAAGGTCTTCAAATTCTTTTATTTACATACAAAAGTCGTGAAATATTTTATTTACAGGCGAAGAGACCGTCTCTATTACAGCTCCATGCATTCTTTGCTATTCTTCGTCGTCAGTGCAAGTGAAAGCTCTGACGCAACCGTTTCAAAGAGATAGGAGGAAGGTTTGATGGGCCTTCTGGCGCCATTATGTGGCTCTCGATGCTCAGCTCTAGTCTCCTCTCACAGTCTCAATTGCTTCGGAGACCTCCGTGCGTAAATAAAATATTTCAGAATTTTTATACGTAAATAAGAGAGTTTGAGAGCGTTGATATGTAAAAATCCTATTATTATTATTTTTTGCTCACTAATTTACCGATTCGGGCCTTTCGGCGGATCTCGAGCCCAGAGATAAAATGGGGGCATTTTAGGCATGTCGGCTTCAATGGTCTTTTTGTAATTAATTTAAAACTTCTGGGTTTTTTTGTCAAACCCAAGAGTCCAAACCGGGAAACTGGAGGCGCATCGGTACTTCAAAAGCCGCTGTTACGCTGAAAAATTTACTTGTAGTACAAAAAAGAAGCCCGTCCATGTCTTTCTGGGCCAGACATCACCCATTCACCTGAAATATGACCAGGGAAAGGACCGGATGACGTGGCATCATGTTGATCTCATGTTACAGATGTGGGGTTCACTGTTTGGTTGAGTTTTTATCGATGTGGGTGTAAATTTGAAACGAAGGGAGAGGAGAGAGAGAGAGAGAGAGAGAGAG
>NW_018213810.1:0-1089 GCF_001263595.1 Phalaenopsis equestris | reverse complement strand
AAAAAAGTAAAGTTTAGGTGTTAGAAATGTAAATAAATACGAATTGGGTGCTCCCTACAAAGCTTCAGTTGATTGCTTGAAGCTAGAGAGCCTGTTTGGAGTATGACAAAGCTATAATTTAAAATAATTGTCTTAGCTGTAGACCTCCACTTTGGGTTACAACTTATTTAATCTCTTTAATTTTACAGTAAGAAATCGGCACGAAGGGATAGTAATTGTGCTGAACCTTTCCTTATTATTACTTTTTCTTCAGTAATTGTGTGCTCTAAACTTCGTTAATGATAGCAAAAAAAACTAATCTTAGTTCAACAGGAATATCGAGCACCAGATGAATAGAAATCATTAGAGATAATATAATTTTTTTGGAATATTGATTTGTTGAATGATAATGTAAATAAAGTGACAATGGCTAAACATCAATAGTCTGAAGGTAGTAATGGCGCTGCAACAATTGTATGACAGTAATTGGGCTTTAAAAGTGGTTGGTAGTGGTGCTAAGTGATGATTGTTGATTGTTGTTAGCTTCCAAGTCTCTTCATGAGCTCAAATTTAGCTCTCACCTTTACGCTACCTTCTTCATGTCGAAACTTAATCGTACTTGTATTTAGCCACACTCCATCGAATAATCTATATTAATTTGTTTGATCATGAAGTATTCTTTCTATGACCAAGTGCCTAAATGATTTCAAAATTAAATGAACTTTTGGCTCATTAGTTTTCTCAATAAACATGCTGATTGGGCTATAAGCATGTCAAATTCAATGATTATTTGAGTTTTCAATTAATGCTTTGATTTAATGAACAAAATATAACTTCATTATTATCTACGATTTATCATCTTTCATTTAACATTCTAATGCCAAAATCCACGTGAATAAAATTTTTAAAATTTTAAATTAATATTATGAAAATTTAAATTATGTTTATCTAATCTATATTTTTTTTTCCATACTATAAATAAAAATAATAAATTTATCACAGCAAGTAATTATAAAAATTATCATATTAATGCAAGAGAGAAGTATTTTTTAATAATCGTAGTTGACAAAACATATTGGTATAAATTTATAAGTTGACATAAAAAAAAAA
>NW_018213809.1:0-1089 GCF_001263595.1 Phalaenopsis equestris | reverse complement strand
ACAACACCCGCCATGTCTCCGGATGCAAATCCTCCACATAGAACTTGGGCAGAACGGCACGTGCTACAGACTCGATGGTTGATAATTTTGCTCCGGCGAGCGAAGCAAAGATGAGAACTTTGATGCCGGCGGATTCGGAGACGAAGTGGTGGAGGAAAAGGGAGGGAGGGTAGAGGAGGAGGAGGAAAAGAAGACGAAGAGGGCCGCCGGCCTCAAATGCGGCGAGGGCGAAGTAAGGGAAGGAGGAGGCTGAGCGGAGGAGAGTTCCGTTGAGGTCGGAGATGACGGTGTGAGTACTGCGGTTGTGGTAGGAGCAGGCTTGGATGGAAGGGGAGGAGGAAGACATGGTTTTGGCCATGCAATCTTTCTCTTCTCTCTCTCCCTCTCCCTGTCTTGAGGATGGTGATGACTGATTCTGCTGCGAATTGGGTAGGATTACTGTGAGGGTTTATATAGATTTGAAGGGAGGAGAAGAGGGATGATTTGGAATTTGCAGGCTAATTAATGAAGTAAATTTCCAACACCGCGGGAATTCCACGTACCGTTCTTTTGCTTGCCAGCTTATTTTAATGGAGGAATATTGGTTAATTTGTGTTTTTGAGTTTTCATACGTACGACTCCATTCCTTTAAGTTTCTGCGGGAATGAGTTCAGGTGCATTTTCATACATACCACTCCATTCTTATATATTTATACAAAATTTGATTTTACATTTATGCCCGCCATATCATTCATATCACATCAATCATCATTTTAATTTTTAAAAGCTAATAATAGGTGGCATGCAAGTAAAACTGTAGTTTAATTGTTAGATATGTAAATACATATAAATTGATTGGCATGTTCATAAATCTTCATAATTAAAAATACCATCATTTTATTATCATTATATTATTGTTTCGTTAAAAAATTTTAATTTTGCATGCTTCCAATATATGTATGTATCAATTTTCCTTGGATATTTTAGTGAAGCAAAATAGGAAATACAAATATGAAAAATAAATATAGTTAATTCAAAGGTATAAGATTATTTAATAAGTATATATAAATACTTGATTATTATTGATGCGTGCTAGAAAATTCACGGCGG
>NW_018213808.1:0-1089 GCF_001263595.1 Phalaenopsis equestris | reverse complement strand
CCAGATAAAGCAATGATGCCATTTTCTTACCACTTTACTGAACCATGTACAGACAATGAAGATGAATATGAGGCACTCCTGACCAGCTTAGAGTTGACAATATTAATGGAAATAAAAAATATTGACATCTACAGAGACTCTCTGTTGATTATCAATCAAATCACTGGAAAGTACAGACTTTGAAACCACGACTTATGCAATAATTTCATTATAATTTGAAATTACTAGATGAAATTTCAAATGTAACGTGTCTCCTAGTACTGAGATGAAACAACTCTTTAGCAGATGCTTTAGCCAAACTTGCAAAAGAGTTTGCTTGTTCGGAAGAGGAAGACTTTCCAATTTCCATCTAAGGACAATAAGTTCCTCTTAAATCGACATCGATAATCTCTACAAAATTTGTGAAGACACAATGGTGACACTCGTTCACAAAGAAGAAGATGATTGGAGAAAACTAATTATTGAATGTCTACAAACCAAAAAATTATCATAAAATAGTTTTATTGTAACTCAAATTAAACAGTGACCATTATCCTATTCTCTTGTGAATGATGCTCTTTATTGGAAATCCTTTGATCAGATGTGGTTAAGATGTTTAAACCAATATGAAGCTTAAGACATTATTAAAGAATTTCATTCAGGTTTTTGTGTTGCACTCCAGTCAAGACCAAAATGAAGATGAAAAAAAAGAATGGGATATTATTGGTCAACAATGATGGTCAACTTCCTTAAAACTGCAAAGAAATGGCATCAATATCAGGTGCATGGAGTGTTCTTACATCAACCTCCAAACGCGTTACATTCAACAATTTCATCTTGGTTGTTTGAATGTTAGGGCACACATATAGTGAGCCCTATAGACCCTCCATCATCTAAAGGTCATCAGTTTATTTTAGCCGCTACAGATTACTTCTCCAAATGGACAGAAGCACTGCCACTTGGAGAAGTCAAAGTAGATTAGGTCCTTCACTTCCTTAAAACACAAATTATTTATAGATTTGGAGTTCCTCGAAGCGACATCTCAAATAATGGAATGGCCTTCAAAAACACAAAAATAAATATCTTCATCCAAAGACACGGGATAGATTG
>NW_018213807.1:0-1088 GCF_001263595.1 Phalaenopsis equestris | reverse complement strand
CCAAAGGATATGACGAGACATTTGCTCTGGTTGTCAAACTCAATACCTTTCAGGTCCTATTATCATTATTCGTGAATCTGAATTAGCCCTTACTTCAGCTAGACGTTAAGAATGATTTCCTTAACGGTGCTCCTACTGAGGAGGTTTATATGTCTCTCCACCCAAGATTTGACTCAAATTCTTCACGTAGACAAGTGTCGATTGTGAAAGTCTATCTATGAACTGAAGCAATTCCCACGTCTTTCATCCAGTGCGGCAAATTCACATAGACAGTAGTCGGACATGGGTTCTCTCAGGCCCAATCTGATCATACACTATTTTTTTGGCAATCATCCAGTGGTTGTATTGCCATCATCATCGTCTAAGTTAGTGATATTGTGCTCACAAGTAATAATCTACCAGCCTTGGAGTTATTCAAAGACATCCTCGTTGTATCTCTCGAAATGAAAGTAAAAGTGGTCTGGTCCTCTCGGGTAATTTACCTTTCCTAGCGCAAATATGTAATTGATTTATTGACCGAGACCAACCTTCTTCATTGCAAAACGATTGTTGTCCCAATGGACCCAAATGACAAATTATTAGATGTTCCCAATGTCGTTCCAGCGAGCGAAACCTACTAATAACGCCTTGTGGGTAAGCTCATCTACCTCGCCCATACTCGCCCGAACATTTTTTACGTCAAGGGCATCGTCAGTCAATTTATGCATATGCCCTGCAAGCACCATCTCACCGCGGTTCATCGAATCGTCCACTACTTAAAAGAAACATCAAACTCAGGTTTGTTAGTCACTCGTCACAACAATCTCTCTGTTGTGATTTATACGGTAGTTTATGGGGTCAGGTCCGTCCATGATAGGAGATCTACCTCAGATTATTGATTCTTCATATGGGAGAATCTTGTCACTTAGAAAAGTAAGAAACAATCTGTGGTTATCCGCAGTAGTGTTGATACTGAGTTTCACTCTATGGCTTTGGGCGTGTGTGAAGCCCTCTGATTGTGCATTATGCTCACTGAGTTATGTATGTCGGTTAGTGCTCCTCTGCAGTTGTTTTATGACAATAACGCCACCATTAGCATGGCTCATAAT
>NW_018213806.1:0-1088 GCF_001263595.1 Phalaenopsis equestris | reverse complement strand
TTTTTACTAAAACTTGTCAATACATCATTGAAAATATATACCTGATCAAGCACAAATCTTGATGAGACAAACTGGTTTAAAAGTTGAGTTCACAAACTGGTTTAAATGTTAAGAGAATGTTTAAAAATTAAAGGCACTAGTCTTTGAATTGAGGGTTTGATATTTTTGGCTAAATTTAACAATTTATTTCATTTTTAAATTATAAATAAATCTCTATTCTCCACATGAAATAATCTTAGATATTGCCCAATGCTTGAAAAATGAGAGCTTTAACATACAACCAATTTGATGTTTCTTCAATGTTTGATGTTAATGATTGCAAACTTCATTAACCCAAATACCATTGCCCTTATTTTCTCATCCGAACACAATTGTTCGCTTGTTATTTGCAGACTGTTATTTTCTCATCGCTTTACTCAACCAACATTGCATGTTCGTCAATATTTAACCATCAGTCTTTAACTTTCAGTGAAAGTCGCCTTCAACTGATCATCATCATCAATCCTTTAATACTTATCTAGCATGATAACAATCACAAGATATTAAGCTAAGGTTTTATTCTTTGTAACCTCATATTTTCTAATTTATGGGAGGAGGGATCCTTAACATTTTTTGTAATGTAGTGAATCATTTCGTCCGGATTAACCCTTCAGATTTTTTTCACTTTTAGGCCTTTCCTTATAAAAGTTATAGTGTCTTTTTATATTACCATAGTTCCATTAATATTACAAAAATAAACTTCCAACCAATAACAAAAAAATAAAACAAATTCAAGATTGCAAATAACCAAATTGCTATTTTAATAATCAAATCAAACCTTCAACAACGTTTAATATTTTAAATTTCATTAAAAGAAACCATAGATCATTTGAATTAATTAGAATTAATTTTTTAATAAGTTTTCATGAGGAGATATTTTGATTTGGAATAAAATATTTGAGTATTGTCGAATCCTTTTAGGATTTAGGGTTCAATATCGTTTGCAAGTATATATGACCTGACAAAATTAACTTATATCATAGAGAGAGAAGGAAAAGAATGAAGATCATTTGAGGGAACCTTAGAAAGTATATTAACTTTCAATTTAC
>NW_018213805.1:0-1088 GCF_001263595.1 Phalaenopsis equestris | reverse complement strand
GAACAAGCTAAAAATAAACTAATAATAACCTCTCAAATTAATAATAACCAGAAAATAACTCCCACCCTAAAACCCAAAATAAATTGAGTTCAACGCATAAATAACCAAATAATAACCCAATAATAACCCGAATAATCTGAATACACTAAATAGCCCGAAATAACCCACAATTAACCCACTAATAACCCATGAATTAACCGCTAATAACTGCTATTTTAGAACAAAACTTAACTACAGAATAACCCAAGAATAAATAAAAAATAACCGAAATAAAATGATCAAATATATCAAGACAACTTCTCAGCATCATTGGTCATCTTCTTCACCTCCTTCTTCTTCCTTTCTCTCTTCTTCATCGGTTGTTTCTGCTCAAATCTGTTGGCCTCTTCCGGCCTTATGACCTCTTCCAACTGCATATTCTCCAAATTATCCAACTGCGTTTTCTCCGCCACTTCTTCCAACTTCATATTCTTGGGGTCCTCCATCTCTATTTTCTTACTCCTTCGACACTACCCTTCGAACCCTAGCACAGCCGCGAAACCCTACGAGAATGACGGTTGGAGCTCTTTAAAGACGATCTCGTGGAAGCCCAAAAGGTTTTACGACAATAGTATTTCTTGTCGCTTTAACAGGCGGGATACTCCAAAAGATGGAACAGGAACGGGTCAGGTCGGGAATTACATTTTCGCTTTTTTTTTAAATAATTAGAGGGTGGGACCCGCCATTACACGTGGCATAAATTCATTAGACTCCAGAAGTTCCTCTGCATCCGGAGTCCGGACTGAAAATTTCCCCCTCTAACAGTGGCTCAAACATGGTGTCCTCTGAGTAAAGCTCTTTCACGAGGTAGGAGGTTATAAAACCAGCACCTCCGGTGACGCAGTACTATGGCATTCTTTCTCTCTAGGGTTTGCTCAGATGACACAGTACTCTGGCATTCACATATATACCACTCAATTCCTTTGTATTTGCACAATCTAATATCCAAAATTTTATTTTTACATTTCCATCCAAATATTGCATATCATATCAAAAATATCATCATTTTATATTTTTAAGAATGAAATAAATATTTTGATGCATAGATA
>NW_018213804.1:0-1088 GCF_001263595.1 Phalaenopsis equestris | reverse complement strand
TTCTTATGCATTTACATATCTAACACAAACATTTAAATTTTCTTGCATACCACTCAAATCTTAAAAGTACTGCCAAAAGTATGATCTTTGTTATCTTTTTCAAAGTAAACTAAGCCTTTTCATGCGTGTTTCGGAAACCAATGTGTTATAAGTGTAAATATCAAAACTTTGGATGTTAGATGTGTAGCGTGCGGTGTCGAGACGAAATATTTTCTCATCATGATGTTATCATGAAGTCTTAAAGAAATAAAAGACTCCTCAGAAACTATGCCAATGGTCAATTGATGATAGAAAATCAACTCTAGGACATTATATTTTAGTCGCATTTATATACACACCACACAATTATTATGTATTTACAAATCTTACATATAAAATTTGATTTTTGCATTTACAACGCTCAAATCTTTCATATCACATATAAAATACCATTATTACTAACTACGAAAAAGTGGAATAGATGAGTGATATAAATATACAATATCTGGTCAAGGAAGGACTACCAGGTTGATCATATGGTCCATTGTTGACCATGTGGTGGTTAGGATGACCATATGGTCAATGGGTTGTTCATATAGTCCAATGTCAACCATGTTGATCAGGGTGGTCTGGTTGACCAAATAGTCCATTGTTCACCATATGGTGGTTCCGTTGATCATAGGGAAATGGATTGGTCATATATCTAAATATATACAAATTGTGCCATACATGTGTAAATCTTCTTATATTTTAATGGAATGCAATAAATTTGTTTTCTTACTAAAGCACAACATAAAATCATGACTCATTCTACATATAAAATTAAGCGAGGTAATACTCCATTCGAAGAAATTAATTTTACAATAATTGAGCCTACAATTCTCCATCACAACAATCATTCATTCATATAAATCCCCCAACAATCCTATATATTTGATGGAAGTGCCATTGATACCAAACATAGTTATTAGTATTTTATATGCGATATGAATGATTTGGGTGATATAAATGCAAAAAAAGTAAACTTTAGGTGTAAGATATGCAATTACATAAAAATTGTGGTACATATGTAAATGCCCCGAATAAATAATGCTCCTAGAAAAAAAAAA
>NW_018213803.1:0-1088 GCF_001263595.1 Phalaenopsis equestris | reverse complement strand
TTTTTTTTATTTTTTTTGCGTATGAAAATCATTGGATAAACTATATTTTTATTTTTGATATATGCTATGTCATGTAAAATCTGTCAAGATCAAAATGCCAAATCTTATGAGCTTATGCTTTCATTTTATTGCAAATGGCACAGTCTAAGGTGATTTAAAATAAATTAAAAATCAATTTTTTATATTTTGTTGTTTATGTTGCGATTATGTAGATATTGTGGTTGCAAAATATTAAGATATTAAATTATGTATATCAAGTTATATTTTTTTCTTCTACCCTAGCCGTTGACTTTGTACATATGACACATTGTATTTTAGATCAAGTTGTAAGTAGTTGAATTTGTAAATGCAAAAATGTTTAGGCCTAAAGTAATTGGTCAAACTGATCCTCGAATTCGATAGAGGAAATTAGGACTATCGAGTTTGATTAGTTTGTAGCGTGCTCATCAACATTGCTGCAAATTCTATGATTGGTAATTTACATGGTTTTAATGACATTTCATGTGCCTTAAAGCCATATTAATTCCATGGGTTTTATGTTTCATATGTGATTAATCACTATTTCATGATTGATGAAACATGAATGACTAAATAGGGTGGGAAAGTAAAATTAAAAAGAAAAAAATTAGTGAGGGCTAATAGTGCTCTAGATTATAATTGGTCCTTGGACTTTGAAATATAAAGTTTTAGCTTATGCTGACCACTTTAACATATTAACATATTGACTGAGAGCTTAGTTCTTAATCAAGAGATCTTGAGCTTACGATTTTATATATATGGTATATATGCACTTTGAATTAAATTCGCTCATCATTTTACTTCTTTGATCGAGTGTCAGAAGAATAAGTTTGAATAAATTATTCTGGTTATTTGTTGCTACATGGCTCTAACACTAAGCATGATAACCATTGGCAATGTCATAATGAATTCATGTGAAGAATTAATTTTCTTAAAAAAAAAATTTAATCTTCTGAAAAATGTTTTTAGATAAAAATGTATCTTTGGATGCTTAAAAATTTATCTTCTCAATATTTATTTGAACAATATTCTCCATTTCTCTTCCACTTCTTAATTGGATAGTTTTATCT
>NW_018213802.1:0-1088 GCF_001263595.1 Phalaenopsis equestris | reverse complement strand
TTTTTTTTGGAAAATAGCTTGAGATCCATGACAAGGTCTCATGATTCGTGCCAAATGATAAAGCAGATTAGGCGTTAACCGCTAATTTAACTTTTAAAAAGTGAAATACTTATTTTCACGTATAAGTTAAAGTAACATATATTTAATGGCGGAGCCATACAATTTTAAAATACGAGAATTAACTTTGCATTAACTTCAATATATATTTTAAAAAAATTTCCCCATAATTAAAATTCTAGCAAAATAATAAACATTTTTTTTCAAAAAATTATATTAAACATATAAAATTTTAAACTCATACTAATTAAATCTATAAATAACAATCAAAAGAGTTAAATTAATTTTTAGTGTAGCCTAATATTTCTCCTATTCCTGGTCTGGTACTTAAACCATAATGTTTTTAAATAATTATAAAAATCAAATTCATACCTCCAATGACATGGATAGAAACATGTACAAATTAATATCAATGTAAAATTTTATGAATGAAAATGTGGATTTCACAAGCTCGCACGTGCTTATTGTTAGAGATTTTATACCCTGTTATATCATTGATTCGTGTCGAATAACACCTTATTATATTTTCTCTTCAAAATGTTGATTGATGATTGCGTGCAATAATTGATAATTCATGATGATTATTGTTTTGAATAGAACTCTCATTTGAATAACTTGTCATTGTTTCTTGACCAATGTTAATGTTTTTCAGGTTTTCACTGGTACCAACATGCCAACTTTGAGTAGCATCAGAACTCGTGCCAACATGTTGTACTGATGTTAGTTCGTTCACGAGTAAATTTCGTATTGGTGCGATACATCAATATCAAACAAAGAAGAATTAATAAAAAAATAAAATAGTAAATAATAATGATAACATATATAAGGTCATGTTACATTCAAAATTTCTGTCAATCAACTGAACTCCAAATTTACTTCAGTATTGTTCTGCAATAGCAATTCAGTTGTCAGGCAACTTTCGAGATTTGACCTATTTAGAATTCAATAAATCCAAATTTATAGGATTTACTGAATCCTAATAACTTAAATCTCATCCGCTGCCAGACAACACCATAGAGTTACCGGGTTTG
>NW_018213801.1:0-1088 GCF_001263595.1 Phalaenopsis equestris | reverse complement strand
TGAGCTTATTCTTAATTTTAAAATTATTAGTATCTTTTCTAATAGAGTTCTCATATATCTCTTTTCTCTTAATTTTTCTAGGATTCCTACATCTAACAAATTAACATTATTTTTAAATGAATAGAAAATCAAAATTCTTAATTTGATTACTGGATATTCTTACACTTTTCTTATAACCTGAGTTATTAAAAAATTTTCTAAAAAGTTTCCCTATCACATGTATAGGGCAAAACTATAGAAATATTTAAGTGAAACCACCACCATAAGTTATAATATTTTGTTTGTATTGTAAAAGAGTTACTTATGGACAAGTAAGGATTAAGTTTGGGGGAATTGTCATTCTTTAAAATTACATATTTTTATATGTACATTTTATACTCTTATTTAAGAATATTGTGCTTTAATAAAAAAATATTTTGTGTGTTTTTAGGTTCAGTTGATAGAAATAGTTTTTAAGAGCAAAAAGAAGCAGAAATGGACCAAAATGGAGCAAAAAAGGTCAAAAGGAGCAAAATTTGAGCTAGCACGTAGGCGTCAGGATAAGCTCCAGGATTTGGTGCTTAGTCGTTAAGAGTGCTCGAAGGCTTGCACCATGGCGCCATAGTTGGCTGCCTGGGCGCCAAAAATGATTTGGCTTTTATCTATTAAATTTGAACAAATTTTGAAGAGGGTTCTGAAGTGACTCTTGGAGTTTTTCAGAGCTTTATTTATAGAAAATATCTCCACACGAAAAAGGGAGTCATTTTTTTATAGGTTTGACCACTATTTGAGTGGGCGGCCACCATAGTGATAGAGTGTTGAGCCTTTGTGATTGTGAGTGTTTTAGACTCTTGTGTGAGTTTATTGGAGTCTAGGTCAGTGGTGGAACATCAGAGGATTTCTTGGGGGAAGTGTTTGAGATAATTATCTGTACTTATGTTAAGTTTTGTTCAGTGACATTTAGTTTTAATATAAATTTTGTTTTGCTATGTTATCCCCAAGAATTTTGAGTAGTTTTTTTCTCTTGCCTTGCAAGAAGAATTAAATCATGTGGAAGAGTTGATTTGCTTAGAAGTTATTTTATTCCAAAATTGTGATGATATTTTCTC
>NW_018213800.1:0-1088 GCF_001263595.1 Phalaenopsis equestris | reverse complement strand
TGAAATACACCTTTTCATGCATAGGTTTATGACAAGAAGGTTTTATGAGTGTATATATCAAACCTCGTGTGTTAAATATTTAAATGAATATGAATTTTATGGCATGTTTGTAAATTTCCCTATTATGAATTAACCTTTGAATGCCATGACTTGCAGGGTGTTGCGAATCGCGGCGCATCAATTCGTGTCGGTCGTGAAACTGAGAAGAATGGCAATGGTGAGCTTCATTGTTGTATCTAACTTCAATTGATCTTGCTAGACACTAATGGCGGAGTCAGAGGGTGGCTGAAAGGGGCATGCATCACCCTCAGAATTTTACCAAACTCTTTAATATCATATTATACGTTACAAATTTGGTCTCTCATAAACTTAAATATTTAATAATAATTCAATATGAATTGTATTTTTAATTAAATATTCATGTTTATAATAGTATTAAAATATTTTAGAAAAGTGGCTCTTTATACATAAATACTCATCTTCTCTCTGCTTAAATTTTAGTTCCGCCACTGAACTGTACTTGTGCTTGCAGGTTACTTCGAGGATAGGAGGCCTGCTTCAAATATGGATCCCTATATTGTGACATCCATGATTGCTGAGACAACCCTTCTCTGGAAGCCATGACAAGAAGAATTGATATCTATGATTGAACATTTGTGCTTTATTACTGAGTGGTTTTATTATAGACTTGTCTTGTCTTGTGATGGATTTAATGGTTTTTTTCTCTTTCTTTGTTTTTTATATAGGAGGCAGATGAAAAACAATTGTGTGATGACAATACTGTTATCCATTTGCCTTTTCATTTATGTATCTACAATTCTTCATGTGATCTGAAAGATAGTTACTTGAAATGTTAAAACGTGATAAGCAAGGTTCTATTTTTTTCAAATCATTCTAAATCTGTAAATTATTTAATCTTGTTTCTTCAGTTTCTTATCGATATAGTTGAATGGTGAAAAGAGTTTGAAATAAATCCCCAAACTTCAATGTTCTCTTTTTACCAATAGGGCCTTAAATAAGGTTCACTTCTCAACTCTCCCCCTCAAGATAGGTAAAAGATATCCACTAAGCCCATTTTGTCACATAAC
>NW_018213799.1:0-1088 GCF_001263595.1 Phalaenopsis equestris | reverse complement strand
AAAATGCCTACATATTTTTATTAATTGTTTCTAACAAGATCCTCACCTTATCAGTACATATTTTTCCTTAAATCATATTTTTGGGGACGAACTCTTGCAAAATACTAATACTAAAAGATTTATCTCAATTAAAATTTAGGATTTAAATTATATCATTTTAAAATGAGCATTTTATTTCCTTCTATACACTTTCTGCATGACCTTCGAGCCGAATTTAGAATAACTTTACATTGTATGAGTCTCCTAATTCATGTAATAGGGCCTTCACATTAAGAACTCTATAGATAATTGCATCATATTTGCATGTCCTGAAGAAGAGTAATCTCGCTCTTCCAAACTGACTGACCAAGCATGTATATATACGCTTCGGTGTTGTCTAAAATAAATAGTGTCAGAGGCTCTCCCGACCCAAACGGGGGTATAAGTCATTTATTTGATGGTTCGACTCTATAGTCGAATCATTCTTTCTCTTTCATTATAGAGGCCTCCTTGTAATTTCATAGGCATATGTAAGCCTTGCTTCTATTAATTCTATATAGATAGAGTCATAAGAAATTCGACATTTCACTCTCGTGATTTTAGGGCTACTTGGATTTTCGGACAATGCAACATATGGATTGTTGACAAGGAATCTTTAGTCGAGTTAGGTCAACTATCTTCACGTCCAATTAAACTTAAAGTCTTAATAGCTTAGAAAAAAGAATATATGTAATCCATACCCGACTATCTCTACCTAACTAGGAATTTCTCAAATGCTGGATTTGCGTTCAGCCAAAATATGTAGATGGGTGCAACAATTATATAGTCAATTTTATATTTTTGAAAAATTCTCTTTAATGAAGTTAAATTTTTGTGGTTTGTAGAACATATAAGCTTTGTTTGGATGAATTTTTTATTGAAGTGCTCCTCTTCTGCCACCTTATTGAATGCATGGAATATAAGACCACCTCGGCAGCTCATTAAAGTTTGATCTTTAGAGGGGATTGAGAAAGATCTAAAGAGAGAGAAAGGAGTCGAAAAGTCTCATCTCACTTAGGGCTTTTAACATGAATTTGATCTCGATCCGAGCCAAAATTCGAATCAATTTT
>NW_018213798.1:0-1088 GCF_001263595.1 Phalaenopsis equestris | reverse complement strand
AGTAGCTTTATCGTATACTAAAAATACTACTCATTAAAATGGATAACTTCAATCCAATTATGAGGGCTTCATATTCTGCTTCATTATCTGCACATGACTTTGTTAAATTGTAGGAGTACCTCAACATTCCTAGTTCATGTGAATTCAGTCCTTGCTTTGTCAGGCACTATAGTTTGCAAGTATTTGTCCTTTTGTACTGACGAAGCACGTTGATCAATGGGGTCTTCTAGATTCATTGCCTACTCATTTGGAAATTCATCGTTGTAGGAGACTTTGTCGATGCGTTGCAATGAAATATGCAAAAACTTTTCTCATTACAACCGAAGAGGAACAAAAGTTATATTGAATCACAATATTATCATTGACCACCTAGCTAAGCTACTAGAAAGCATTGATTAGGTCATCAAGTATTGCAGAGGATTGAACTAAAAAATTGGGTTGACCTTATGAGAAAGCATGTAATGCCTAAGTTTCTAGGAGGCAAAAATTAATGCTAAAAAATGCTTCTCAATAGGAGAATACTTTACTTCTATCGGAATTAGACGATGGCTCAAATAGTAGAGAGCATTATCTTTACCCTCATTATTAACTTGGACTAGGAGGGCTCCGAGGGAATCATCTAAGGCCGCGATATAAAGTATCAATTGTCTACCTAAGACAAGGATTTCTAAGACAGGAGGCATCATCAAATACTACTTGATGTCCTCAAAGGCATGTTGACACTTGTCATCCCCAGTAAACTTAGCATCCTTCTTGACCAATGTAGAAAAAGGCTGACAACTACATGAAAAACTAGAAATAAAGTGTCTAAGATATGTCAACCTCCCTTGAAAAGATCATAATTGCTTCAAGCTTTTAGGGGGTGGCATTTTTAAGATGGCTTTAATTTTCTCTGAATCAATTTCAATTCTGCGGTGAAGGATAACAAACCTTAGGAATTTCCTGAAGTTGACACCTAAGGCGCACTTTAAGGGATTAATCTTAAGGTTGAATTTTCTTAGTCGCTCGAAGACAATTCTCAAATCATACAAGTGATTGTCTTTCAATTTACTATTGATGACCACATCATCCACATAACATTCAACTTG
>NW_018213797.1:0-1087 GCF_001263595.1 Phalaenopsis equestris | reverse complement strand
AAAAAAAAAAAAAGATCTTTTTTTGAGGCATTTCGTCTAAAAGGCAGTGTGTAAACCTTGGTAAGACGAGGTTTTGAGCAGCCGTTCGATGAGCTTCCGATCCGTGATGCTGTCGTCGACGGCAAGAACGTGGAAGCGAGGGGATTCGGCAGCGATGGTCATCGTCGGTGTAAAGCTAAGGTTTTGGTGCTGCGCAGGATAAGAGGAAGAAGAATGGCTGATGTTTGGTCCATTTGCTCTGTTGGCTTCTTTATAATATGGCCAAATGAATCATTTTGAGAGGGGGAGGTGGGGAGAAGAGAAAAACAAGGAGAAAATCTGGGAAAAAATCAAACAAAATCTGGAGGAAAGATCCGATCGATTTCCTCTGAATCTGCGCAACATAATTTGCGGTCTATTCTGAAATATAAAATTCAGTGCATAGTTTTCAATGATATTTGCTATCTGTATTTACATTTTTATATTCTTATATTCTCTTGCTATTTTTCCTTTTTAATGGAAAAATTAATGAATATTTCAAGGAAGAGCTAATAAGAAAATGATATGTTTCAATGAAATTTTATGAGAAAAAAGATGATGAAAGAAATTATCCAAAATCTTATCATCTTATCATGGTCTTATTGATAAATAACTTGTGACTTCAATTTTAAAAGTTACCAAGTCAAATTTGAGTTGATTGTGACCACTTGGTGTCTCATGAGCTAACTATTTTGATAATGCACAATATATATTAGCATGCAAGAATTTAAGTGCAAAGTCATAATATTAACATTTGTATTGTGGATATTTATATTAAATAATTTATTTTAATTTCTTCTTTTTTTTTTGGTTTTTTATTATTTTAGTATATTGATAGTTTGAGCTTTTATAATAAGTTATTCAGCTCATGAGCCAAACTGAAATCATTACTTAAAGTTTGAGAATGGTTTGAAGCCTCGAACTTTGCTCAGCTCATTTACGGCCTTCGAATGCATTTCAAAACTATTTATTTATTTTAAAATAAATATAATAAAAAACTTGATTCATAATCTTAAAATCAATGATATCAAAGCTCATGCAAGTTAAATTTTGAATTTAATGTTCTTAA
>NW_018213796.1:0-1087 GCF_001263595.1 Phalaenopsis equestris | reverse complement strand
AGAGAACAACCCAAACAGTGCACGACCGTCCAACCACCCCTGCTACGAGTGTCACCCCGACAATCACTCCACCCAGCGTCATAAGATCAAATGCGACAAACCAAGGCTCAGAACCACCGATCGTTATTCCATCGGGAACACCCCTGGTATAATCCTAGGGTCCCCACAAAACTCCACTTAGGGTTTCCATGAAAGAAATAGTGGACGCCATCCACGATAAGTTCTTTAGAAAAACAACGTCGATGAGGGTCGGAGCTTTTCTTCAGGATAGCAGGAAATATTGTAAGTACCACAGAGATCATGAACACGATACGAAAGAATGCAGACATCTGCATAACATGGTCGAGGAGCTGAAAAAGTAGAGGAAGTTGAAAGAATTGTCGCCCCTGGAGCCACGACCCAAAGGCAGAGCAAAGCTCCAACTGAAGGAATGACTGACGTGCCCATCCGCACTAACGCCATTCAAATTGTGGGATATGTGCCTGCAATCTTTGGAGGAAGCGAACCACCCAAGAAGACAAGCCAGAAAAGATAGTAAACGAGAGAACTCTGTGCCACAACCTTTTTCCCCAAAACCCAAAGGCCATCCGACATTTATTTCACTGACACGAATCTTCCCCCTAAGGGAAATCATCCATATAACGACACCATTATAATAAAGACGATAATCACCAATTACCAATTAGGAAGCGTTCTCATTGATATAAGGAGTTATGTGAATATATACTGTTCAAGCAAGTATTCGACAAACTGAGTCTCACTACCGATTGGATGATCGCGACGGCCGTAATATTGTATGGATTCTCGGGCGAAAGGAATGAAACACTGGGAGTAGTCGGGCTACCAATAAGTTGGGGAGAAAACGAGAAGCAATTTATGCTCACAAAAAATTTCCTCGTGATGGATTCACCCACGAAGTATAACGCAATATTCGGCCGACAACTGTTTAATAATTTCAGAGTGGTGCTCTCTACTTACCATATTGTTGTCAAGTTTCCTAGAGATGGAGAAATTATCACGGTCAGGGGTGATCTGGAGCAGTCCCGGGTTAGCTACTTACGAGCCATAAGCAACATATAGCACGATC
>NW_018213795.1:0-1087 GCF_001263595.1 Phalaenopsis equestris | reverse complement strand
ACTGTCAATCAACAAACTGTACCAGACTTAGACCAACTGCTTCATCATCAATTAAAGGGTAAATCTTAGAGCATACAAGCTAAAGACATACATTAACAAGATGGTCCCTCGTATGTGGAACAGATATGATCTCAAGCAATTTTTTCCAAAACAATTTCTTGTAACATCATATAAAAATAATAAAAAAGCCAGTTTCATTAAAAAAAACTTGTATTTTTTTCCATGAGAAATATTAAAAATGTGAGTTGGCTAATTGAATCTTTAATGTCAAGTATGAACATTGCTCGAGAAACTTGAGGAGTTCATTCATCTTAATACCTAGCCAACACTAGAGGAACTTGAGATCGAGTAGTAAAGCCAACAGCGATGCTAAGACATTTAATTGTTAAAAAGTATGATTAAATAACCTGCAATGATCACACATCATAGAGCTATCTTAAAACTTGGTTGGTTATAATTCTAGAAGTGTTTCGCTACCAGTAATGATAAGCTCCAAGAAGGGTGCCAAACAAATCAACTAAGAATCAAATATTAGTAATTACCCTTGTGAAAGTATTCATAAGATCTACTTAATAAGCTTAGCACAGAAGGGTACTGTGTATGAGGTGGTGATTTGACCAGATGATTGAATATCTACAAGTGTACAATACAAGCCAGGCATCAATACTGAAAACAAATTATGCAAGCCATTAAATCGATAAAAAGCACTTAATATGATCAATATCAAGGCAAGATGACCGATCAACATTCAAAAATGAAAAATGTCCCTCAAAGCTCAAGCATAAAATAACCTACATCTCTAAACTTTAGCCATATGAAGCTCTATAGTTGTTTCCTTATATGGTAGTTATAAGCTCCTTAAAAAATATCGAGGAAATCCCCCAATAGCAAGCCTCAATGATTATGCCATTCAAGGGAGCAATCCAATCGGAACAATGAGATGGGCAAGTATAAAACTTGAATTGGGTAGAAAATACATGAAAACCAACCAAAAAGACACTCCTAAGGGATGAGCAATTGACCATCACACACACACTACAAGCAAAAATGGTAAAGTGTAGAAAAGTTAAAAACCAAATATTTTTTT
>NW_018213794.1:0-1086 GCF_001263595.1 Phalaenopsis equestris | reverse complement strand
TATATATATATATGATAGATATATGATAGATATATAAAGGCACTGATCGCTGTAGAAGAACGCTCTAGCATATTACCATTCATAACAAACACACTAGCATGCTAAAGAACACATAAGTGATACATGGTTAGCACATGTATCATTACTCACTATAAAATACAATATGAAGAATAGATTAAAACTCATGTAACATTAGTTCATGCCAAAATTAATTATTAATTTTAAGATTTACAATGGCGAAAATTTTGATCAGGATATCTGACCTAAATTTTCTTCAGTAAAATTATACTAAATTTTATTGGCTGGCTAAGCTAATTTACATGTAGTTAAAAGTTAAGGTGATAGTTGGTCTTGTAAGCCGCAGATGGTTGCTTTAAAAGCGTCATTGACCATAGAGGTTATCATAGAAAGTTGTAAGAGTTGTATGCCACATAATTATTGTTGGTCGTGTAGACTGTAGTGGTGAGCTTTGATAGCATTCATAGGCCACAGAGATCAGAGTCAAGAGCAGCCTGAGCCGTTGACCACATAGGTCATAGTTAGCCACATAGGTCGAATTGGTGAGCGGCAATAAGAGACCCTCAGGAGTTCATAAGCAGTCACTGTTTTGTGTTGCATTGCTACATCGTTTATGGGAAGCGTTATTGCACTGTATTTGAGATGTGTTGTTATATCATCATCAGGGTGAATTGTTACAACACATTTGGGATGTGTCGTTGCTCGGTGTATTGGACAACATATTGCTCCATCGGGTGCTTCATTATTTCACAACGTATGCTAATTCCACAATGCAAATTATTACTCCGAAAAGGACTTCACTGTAAGAAATAGATGACAGTTGATGGTGGTCAAAGATAGAGGATGACAAATGGTGTTCGACGATAGAGGGTGCCAACGGTGGCCGACAGGAGGTGAACAAATTTTAATCAATATTTAAATTGCGCAGTCTCTGTGTGTCAATGAGTTCGACGCTAACAAATAAAGTTTTTGCATAGCTTTGTTGGACACAAACTCGATGCTAAATCCATCACACCTCCAATAAAAGCTTCGCCATTGTAAGAGCACTTTTTCCGTCGAATTGTTGGA
>NW_018213793.1:0-1086 GCF_001263595.1 Phalaenopsis equestris | reverse complement strand
GAATTAAAGTAACTTGATAGATAGCTTATTCTTTAATAAGAGAACCCTTTGAGATGATTGTGAAGCTCTATTGTATTACCAATTATTGGTCTCTGATGAGGAACCACAAGGACAACTGGTGATGCAAGGAGACGAATCTTTTCTTTGGGTCGGATCTGTCGAGATCTTGATAGATGCATTCAGTTGGACATTCAACTTGGGTGTTTACCTGTTTTGCTCTAGTCTGAGCGGCTTGAAGTCAGATTGTTCTTTTCATCATTCTTCTGGCTCGGTTAGCCTTCGTCTTTGGCTCAGATTACCATATCCAATTGGTTAAGTGAGACCTTTTGGTCAATTTTTAGTGAGTTCCCCTTTATTACACTTCATTCCATCGTGGCTGTTGAATCTTCTCAGGATTTTTGTTGACATATTCTTGATGTACAATAAAATAATTACTTTTTCTTAAAGAAAAAAAAATAAATGAATATACATGCGAATTACATAAATTGATTCAATAATTTTTAAGAAAATATTCAGAATCAACATAATTTAAAGCTCGATGGCACTAAAAAACAATATAAAATTAATTCAATATGTTGAAACAAATAATACCGAAAAAAACTCGAAAAAAAATTTGTGCACATCGTCTGTACGCGAGCTACGTACGGATGACGGATACGATACACTGACGAAAAAACGTCGCTGGTGCATCGCGTCCGTCCGCACACAGCTCACATACGCAAAATTTTCTCAAAATTCACATGCATGCCGCACAATTCCTATGATCTGCATATCAAGACGCCCAAACTTTCGTTTTTTACATTCATAACACTGATATCATAAATTTGTGTATGGTTTGTATAAAATAAATATATATTTTACCTTTTATAAATAAAAAAAATGATATATAATATATGATATATTAGACGCTTGTAAATATGTAAAGCTGGGTGTTAGATATGCAAATAAATAAGAATCGTGTCATGCATGCAAAATGCCCCAAATTTTCTCTCTCATCTCCAGTCAAGTAGCCATCAGACTGACGAGCAAAGCGGAAGGAAGCAATCGCGCTCACCGGAATCATGTTTCTTCAAAGGGTAAGCCATT
>NW_018213792.1:0-1086 GCF_001263595.1 Phalaenopsis equestris | reverse complement strand
TATTAAAATGATCAGAAAGATAATTGGAAATTCAAATTTTTGAGTATAATTCATATGCTAAACTTTGGTTAAATCTTTTTGTTCAGCAACTTTTAATTTTAATTTCTATTTTGTTTGATTATTACATGCCTATGAAAAAATATGCATCCAATATAATGTGAGATTTTTTTTTTCATTTTTTCCTAAGTTATTTTGGCTTCTTTTGAGTGTGTGTGCATAATGTAATATTCTCTCTTACTTTACTCATATATTTTTTTCAATTTTTAGATAAGATTTTATCCTACATTCCTATATTTGCATCACATCTCATAAATTGAAGTATTTCCATCTTGTACTTACTAGGCCATGCTTGGGATAACTTCTATTATTTGTTTTATACATTTTAATTTCATTTTGTTTGCTTATGTTTTCTCTTAATTGAATTAAAGCATGTGTGATCATGATAGTTGTTTTCAAAAACTCAAAAAAAACCACTTCTTGGTGTTTCTAGTAATTAAAAAAAATTATTTTTAAGAACATAAAATAACAACATATAAAAATCATACTAACCAAACATATTTCAACAAATAAAATATAAAATAAAAATAAAAACCAAAATTGAAGCCTAACAAGCTCTTAATTTTTCTATATTTCCCACTATTCACTCCTAGCCACATACATAGTCATTTTTCTCTTTATTTCTACGTAAAAACAGTGTTCCCATTTTTTTTCTTCATTGCCCCACATTTTATGCAGTTGAAAAACTCTCAAGAAACCCACAGGAACTTACTCCGGGAGCTGGTAAGCATAAACTTTCCTTGAAATCATCATCATTTTAATCCTCCTAATTACTTCCATAGAAAATGAAGCAGGAACAATACCTGACCAACTCTCATATGGATGCAGGAAACTGAGCACGCCGTCTACTACGTGGATGATGATCCAAACAACTATGATGGCGCGCTTGCACTTGGAAATGGGGCTTCCTACTTGTATTCATTTCGTACCCAACCAAGCCAGCCGAACCTTCAGGGAGTTGGATATGTCCCTCATGATCTACGTCTCGCCTGATCTTTTATTATCTGCATGCCAACTGCTTAATTATAT
>NW_018213791.1:0-1086 GCF_001263595.1 Phalaenopsis equestris | reverse complement strand
AAAAGAGGGCTTGAAAATAAAGAAGAAAATAAATTAAGCACCCACTCAGTCTTTGTATCGCCAATAGCAGCTGAGCTTCTGTTAAAGAGTGACCAACAAGTAGTATCAGCAATGGCAGCCTCATTACCAATCCATCTGCTATCAGGACCGACATCCGAGAAAATAATAGCTCTTGGCTGCAATTGATGAATGAGTTCAAACCACGAATCAAACAAGTAAACCATGTCTTTCTCACCTTTCCCCTTTGCACCGTCCAACCAAACCTCCTGGATATCCCCATAACTAGATCAAAAAAATAAGTTAACCTGACATATACAAAAAACAAGAAATCCAATATTTAGAAGGTAAAATAGCTACGATAATGAAGTTGCTCAATGCAAGAAAAAATTATAAAAGCAAATTTCCTTAACAATTTCCTTAACTAGTGAGTCCATATCGTCCAAACATACGCTCATAGACAGTAATCATTGTTATGGAATGGAAAATTAAAAAAAAATAATCCATCAGAATTTTTTAACCCATATAATCAATAAGCTGGATGTCCAATAGTTTTATACCACATGGATTCTTCTTTGTTATCATCTTCCAAGCAATATAAAAAGAGTGTCGGATATTATGTTCTTTGTGAAATTACAGCAAGGCTTTGAAACCAAAGGCCATACTACAAAATAGGATTGAGCCTGAGTAGAAAAGAGAGAAAGAAAAAGAAGAATGATTGAATTGAGAGTTCTTTTTTTTTTCAAAATGTAATTTAGATTTACAGGAGACCCTGTCTCCTCTATAGAGGGAAAAAAATTCTCAGACCAAAGTTAGTTGTTTCTTAGGAGAGAGGAAGTCTAAGAGAACATAGAAGGATATTTTTTTAGCCAAAAGTAAGGGATTAAATCATATCCACACTTTACTAGTAAGCCTAGAACATTAGTCGGCGGTACAGAATTAGATTACACAAAAAAATAGGAAAGAAAAATAGATGAAAGAAAAAACCGATGCAATTGGTCATGTCGGACGAGACTAACTCACATATGTCCAATGGAAGAGAACTATCAAGGAGTTATAAATTATTATTATTATTATTATTATTATTAT
>NW_018213790.1:0-1086 GCF_001263595.1 Phalaenopsis equestris | reverse complement strand
ATCATTAATCGTTCTAAAATTGATTTGATTTTAGCTCATATCAGAATAAACCAGTCGTGCTACATAATTTTAAATCAAATGTTATTAAGCCGACCCCAACTCGGTTTGAAATCTGACTGTTAATAAGCCTAATTCTATATACATCCTTTTTTATTCATCACATAAACTTTTGTTGTTCACGTGTGTGGATGCATAAACAAGCAAAACCCTCGCTTTGTTCTTTTTCATTCAATATGTGCACATCTCCACTTTTATCGTCATGTTTATAACAATTGGGTTAATTCCTCTCAATGCATTGCAGCCATAAGAAACATTAAAAATTAACTTGGACAGTCATAAAATTTTTTGAATAGACTCCAAGCAATGTTACCAATAACACAAAAAGTGAACCCTAAGGACATAAGAAAGGAGAAATGCAAAGCCATAAGATTGAGAAGTGTTAAAGAGTTAGAGGAGATAATTAGAGTAGTGCCAAGCAAGATAGACCTAGTGAAAAATCTTTGCCATACTTAAGAAAAGCTTCCCCTCCTTCTAGGAAGAACCTGAGAGACAACCACTAAATTCTTCTTGAAGACTTCAAGAACAAGTGTTGGACTAACGTTTTGTAGATTCTTAGAATTATTTAAAAAGCTAATAATTAATTTCTCATTAGTTTAAGCTTTAAAATAACTATCTAATTTTTATAAGTTCTTGAAAGAAATCTTTAATAAGAAATGAAAACTAGATGATTATGAGGTCATGGCCTTGACTCAAGAATGTTGTGTAATCCTACAAAGAAGATTCTACAAAAACTAAAGGATCTAGGTAGTTTCACTATATATTGCACTATATGAGAAAATTTATTTGGGATGATTTTGTGCAATTAAGGAGATATCATTAATTTTATGCCACTTTCTACTTTTAGGATATTAGGATTATGAGAGGTTCAACACTATAACCCTTCAATTAGCTGGTTGTTCTTTGACATATTCTAGAGGATTATTAAAGTGGATAAACATTTCTTCTATGTTGATTTAATTATTTTAGATATGGAAGAAGATAAGTAAATCTCTATCATATTAGATAGAAGTTTCATAGCCAGTAAAA
>NW_018213789.1:0-1086 GCF_001263595.1 Phalaenopsis equestris | reverse complement strand
TTTGGTTATGCAGACTCACAAATCTTAAAGATTTTCTCATTTGAATTAATAGATTCATTTTAGGATAATATTTATGTCATTCAAGATAGTATATTATTCTTCAAATGAATGATCTGGTCATTTAGATAAAAATCTTTCTAGATCTATGATGGACACGAGAAAAAAGATCTCAACTATCTCCCCTTTGACTTCCCTTTGCCTTTCTCTTTTCCACCAAACAAGGTTAAATAATTAATGTTTGGAGTTAATAAAGAATAAAATGAAATAAAGTTATTAACCCCATAAAAATAAGCTTATTATTATGATTTTGGTAAGCACAAACATAAATTGGTATGTTCTAACGATTTGATCTGTGACTAGTGTATAAGTGGGCTAAATTGCTTCAATTAAAACTTAAGTTATAAATGAAGATTAAAGATATCTTAAAGTAATTTTTTTACTTAAGTGAAGCTGTGTATCAAGCTAGATCAAGTGAACCAATCTACCATCATAAGATTAGGCTTTAATTATACAAATATTTGATTTAATAATTGAATTATAAATTATAATATTTATATTTTGGAGATATCACAACGACATACACACTCTCACAATTCATACTATGTTTTAATTAAATAAATTATTAAGGTTAAATGAAAATTCTTGAATAAATCATAGTATGAACTTGCTTGTTTTAGGATAATATTAATTTGAATGGTTGATTAGTTAAGTAACTAAAAATAATTAATCTTAGGATTGTGCTATAAAATATTTTCCACATAATATTATATTTTATGTAATTAAATGACATGAATATTTTGCATTGTGATAAGTACATTATTGAAATAAGTACATTATACTATTTGTTCAAATTCTTAATTTAAAAATAATGAATACGTTTCTATATAAAAAAAAAATATTAAATTATTATTGAATTATTTTGTATCATTAGATTATGATCATGTTGAATGATCAGGAATATATGTGATTAGGTAGCAAATTAAAATTTCAATTTAAATTTGTAATAATTAATGATTTATTTATTTTGGAGAGTGATGATTATTGCTTGTAGGGCTGTAAAGGAGCCGAGCTTGAGCAAGCTCAGGC
>NW_018213788.1:0-1086 GCF_001263595.1 Phalaenopsis equestris | reverse complement strand
ATTTCAAGATCCTAAAAGGTGGTGCGGTGAGCGTAGATGTGCCACATACGTGAAGAGGAAAAGACCACGATGGAGAAACTTTCCAAAGATAGATTGGACACATGGATCTCAATTGAAATGTCGAGCAATTAGACGTCCATGCACAGGTCCAAGGCTAGAAGCCTAAATGACCCTCATGATGGAGCAATTTAAAGTCCTTTAGGCAGTGATCACTTATAGGAACAAGCAGACTCCTCGTATGGAAGTGAAACCCAATGAAACTCTCCTCCAAAGACCCTCAACAGAGAAATCATCTATTTCTGACAACCGGGTCCACAACCTGTGGATGGAGAGATAGGGTGAGTATCAGCACACTGACAACATCATGTCTACACAAGAAAACATGCGATGGGAAGAGCAGATGCAAGTACCTGTCCGATTGCACACAGGAGGGGTCTTTATTTGTCAAATCAAATTGGTTGTAACCCCGCTCAAGCTGGGGATATCTCGCCTGGATTCTTATAAAGGAAGGACCAACCTGATCGACATTTAGCTTATTTCAAGTCATCGGTTGGTCTACTCCAGATCGACGATCTCATAATCTCCCATCTCTTCTTAGCCACCCTAAAAGAGACTACCCTTCAGTGGTTCAACGGTTTGCCGACCGAAACCATTCTCAATTACTATAAGTTTAAAAGACTCTTCACTTCACACATTTCAAACATTCAAAAGCCGAGAAAGGGCTCAGACAATCTACTCGACCTAAAATAGAGAGAAAATGAGAGCATGTGGGCCTACATCACCAGTTTCTAAAATGATATACTGGAAGTTTGAGATCTGAAAACTGATATAGTCAGAATAGCTCTAATAAAAGGAGTTCGAAGCAAGCAGTTTAGGTATAACCAAAACCTATTTAAACTTGCTATTTTTTAAGAGGTATTAGAGATGTCGAGCGAGCACATACTCATCGAGGAAGACCTCTAGGCTCCTCAAGTGGTAAGTTAGAGTCATTCGACCATCCCTTGAAGAGGATAAAGGAATGGGGCAGACCATAGAGGGTGAAGGACAATCAGTCCTCCATCAATCACCAAAATAATAACTCTCTCT
>NW_018213787.1:0-1086 GCF_001263595.1 Phalaenopsis equestris | reverse complement strand
TTGAGAGGTATGCATGTAAATATGAATGTTTAGATATTAGACATGTAAGTACATAAGAATTACACGGTATTCATGTAAAATGCCCCCCTTTTTTTCATTGAAATTGAGACAATGTGACTACGATCATCCTTCTATCCCAATATTTGTCTAATCTAGCAGTCACTAACTCTATAACGATTGCCAATTTGCTTAATTTATTAAAATTTAAAATTTATCACTATTATTTTTATAATTACATTTTTATTTCTTAAAAGTTCTACATACATATTATAAATTTCTTATATATTTACATCTCCAACCCTTAATATGTTTTATTTTAACATATTTTGTATTTAACTTTTTAAATGTAATAGTTTGATATTTTGATGTTGCATGAATGATTGGAGTGTTATAAATATCAAAACTAAAATTCGGATGCTTGATATAAAAATGCATGGCAATTGTGTGGCATGTATGTAAATTGTGTTTTTTCCCCCTTTTACTATTTTGAATTGCTCAAACAACAGGCTGTTACTTTGGTCCTTTAATGGGCCTGTCAAAAAGGGTGCTATCCCATTTTGGGCCATTAATCCCTTGTTTTCCAATTTTGCAGCTGCCTCCTTATTCTTGGATTAGTTTTCTGAGAAGGCTACAACGAGTTATATAATCATGTGATTTTCTACGTATAACAAGGGGCAATGACAGAGTTTAGGTGGTATATATATATACACACCACATTTTCTATGCATAAATAGTGTTCCCACAGTTTAGAAGTCAACATGGTGGTAATTTGTATGTTATAAGAAATATTTCGGTGGTATAAATGTAAAGTTTAGATGTTACATATGTAAATATAGAAGAAAGCTCTCACCTTTTTCTAAGGATTCCTTGGACAGAGTGATTGATGGTTGCGATTGTTCTCCAGTGACTCCCTCCGGTATATGTCTTATTATCTCTATTTCACTCCAAGGGTCTAGCGCTTCAAAGAATATGGCAAAGGAAAAGAGCTTCGGACTTCAGATTTCCTTCTTCTATAGCTCCGGACTGTCACACAGGCGAAGAACTTTCGTGACTTCCTAAGTTACTTCACCAAGCATTGGAGTTCTT
>NW_018213786.1:0-1085 GCF_001263595.1 Phalaenopsis equestris | reverse complement strand
TCTCTCTCTCTCTCTCTCTCTCTCTCTCTGTGAAGTACTCTGCTTTCTTTTCCTGCAGCATAATGATAGAAATTTCAAATTTTGGTACCATACAACAATGCAAGTATTTGCAGTTTAGCTGTATTTTCTCCAATTTTCTGACCATGATATGGTGTTGGATACTACTATATATGTTATCGATTGTTATAGAATGTGCAGGAAGTAGTCCTGACGCTCACGTGCCTTCATCTCATGTTGCATTACAACAAGAAGTTCAATTTAAGGTAAACTTTGCATACCAAGCAATACGTATCTTCTTCTCTTTTTTTTGGTTGTAATGTTGTCAGGTGTAGTGGTAAAAGAATAAATGCATACAAAATTAATGAAAGAATTAAAGCATGATTCATGAGTGTGCATTAGAGTGGGAAAAGTCAGCACTCATTGACCACATGCATCCAATGGTTGCTTGCATGAATGCAAACATGTATAATTAAGGAAAAGAAAAGACTAATCCTACTGACAATTTCACTTGTACAGAAAGAAAAATGTGAAGGTCAGTAAATATTTCGCTTTGCACATTAATTTTCATAACAAAAATCTTGAATTTACATTCACGTTCATTTTAAGTTGATATACATCTTAAGATTCATTCGCTACAATGTCAAATTTATGTAAAAGAAACCCTTAAACCACTTGATTCACATTTTCAACCCATCTAATGTGGCATCTAATACAAAAATAGTGTGGTATATAGTACGTCAGCGGGGCTTAATCTCATCTTTTTTATATCAAGCATCTAACATATCATAATGATGAATTGTGTTTGTTTTATATGTAGGCTGGATCAAGTAATAAAGATGGATTTTTGACGAGGGAAGCATCTAGGCATAAAGATGGCACAAAAAAGTTTAACGTTCACAATAATGTCGAGGCCGAGCTCGGATTCATGGATTACCAGCAGCCAAAACGAGGGCCTTCAACTCACAACAAATAGCCAAATTTAAATCTCCTCTGCAGCATCTACGTAGCTCTACGAGGAAGAAAATAACAGAGTTAATACATGAAAAACATATAACATTATGTTAATCTACTTTTTTGTCTTTTTT
>NW_018213785.1:0-1085 GCF_001263595.1 Phalaenopsis equestris | reverse complement strand
TTTTTTTTGGTAATTATACCTGTCATTAACCCTTAATTATTTATTAATAAACTTACTTAACACGTTGTTATGTGATACGTATGCGTTCCACGTCCACCGCTCGCCTGGCTGGATGTGAGTGATTTGTGTTTTGGTAAGTAGAGAGTTATTATTTTTTAATTGGAAAATTTACATCCAAATACCTCAATTCTTAAGTATTTGCGTATCTAACACCTAAACTTCAATTTTTATATATGTGACATTTTAGTCATGCATGAAATAGTGTATTTCATTTTGTTTAAACTTAAAATAGTGATATTTATTTTATGTGATACCAAAGATTTGAATGGTATTAATATAAAAAAGAAGGTTTAGAGGTTCAATATGTAAATACATAGATATTGGTTGGTATGTAAGTAAATGCGTTTTTTTCTTTATTTTGAAGAGAATAGTAGTCGTCAAAATCTATTTGTGTCGGTTTGATTATCTAATAAATTTGGTAGTCGCTGATTTTTTGCCTGAGTTGAATATAATGTCTATAATTAATCAACATTTGCATTACATTTATTTTCATATAAATGTAATGAACTTGAAATTATCTTGAACAAATTTTATTTGTAACATTATCTAATTTTTATTAGGGTAAGAAAAAAAAGCTGAAATTTTTGGGTGGCCGGTGATCTATTTGAAATATTTTTATTTGGATTTTTAAATGACAGAGAATTGAGAGCCTGAAAGAATTTCCATTATTACGTTCGATGCCCGCAGGTTCGGACATCGACAACAATACAACCATGATAGCGTGGTCTTAGGCCCGTATTAATGCTGTCATCCGGACGTATAGTTCACCGAACATAATAATTTTTCTTATCTCAAAATACACTTCAAACTATAATATGTAATACAACTTCCTGTTAGGTCTGACACACCATCAACAAATTTTTTCATCTAGCACCAATCTCGAGAAATTTTTTTAAGCAAGAAATGTTCGGACTTTGATTAAAAGTCATCTAGTGCTCTGATTTCAATGAACTTATGGTTGAAATGATCGGCTCGACGAGACACCAAATGGTACCAACATTGATCCAATCTGAACCAAATCGAGC
>NW_018213784.1:0-1085 GCF_001263595.1 Phalaenopsis equestris | reverse complement strand
AGACAATCATTTGCACAATAAATATTTAAATTTTAATTAAGAGTCATTCAAAACTCTAATTTCAACAAATATAAAATCAAATTGGCCGGCTCGACGAAATGGACCTAATCTTATAAAAAATAGTTAAATATGAATCAAATCATGCCCCGATAATGCCATTAAACTTCTTTTGATAGCTTTTTTTGACATATTGAAATGTCAAACGGAAGTTGAATCTGTCGAACTTATAGTTAAATTGAGAGTCTCGACTAGACGAACCTATATAATTTAAAATTACTTAAATTTAAAATCATTAAATCACTCAAATATACATAAAAAACCGTCTGATTGGATGAATCTCTTAAGAGCGTTCAATTAGAGTGGTTTATATTGATTCATTAATTACAACTGAGACTTTATAAATGAAAAATCACCTATCTTATGATGGAATGAGAGCTTGAAGTCTTAAGAGAGAACTTGAAGCTTCGTGAAAGAGTTGAACTCTAACTTCACTCATGCAGCCATAGATCACCATTAATTATCATTGACCACAACTCGTCAGCTGCCTTTGATCACCATCGGCGTCGCCCATTCCTTTGCAACAAGATCATTCACACACCTACGTTGTAAATAGAAAGATTGTGTAACTTTTTTCCGTTTATTGGACAAGGGATTTTACGTGTAACATCCACTTTATAGTGAATATTCTTTTATTGGTCTAGACCTAATTATTTTTTCATATTTTAGATTTTTCACGTAAAATTTTTCTATTTACTACTTAGATTCTTTTATCTGAGTCTGTGCTTAACTGTCGTGCAACACTAAGAAAATAATTTATTGCTCTACCGTCACAAATTTTATAAACTTATTATCAAATTTTTAATCTTATTTATATATCATATAAATTTTATGTATTTATTTGTGTCACATTTGAATTTTTATTTTTACAAAATCAGCACCCTGTTATGAATGAAAATGTAGATTTTAGTGTTAGGAAATGGTGAAAAAGATAAATTAGATGCTAGATTTATAAAAATGAGTATTTAGATGCGAGACATATAAATATATAGGAACTGAGTGCTGTAAATTTCAAATATAAATATATA
>NW_018213783.1:0-1085 GCF_001263595.1 Phalaenopsis equestris | reverse complement strand
TTTTTTTTTCTTATAAATATCAGACAAGATATAGACTATAAAGATTTGTTCCAATTTAATTTACTGTTTTGTTTTTTATAACCTTGAAGTTTAATAACAAAATAACGTTGTTGTATATTTAATATCGCTGATGTCTTATACATAAATATGACATGTCCTGTCCTTGAATATCTTTTATGTTTGAGTTGTTACATCATTTATACAAATTGGCTATTCAAGGCTTGAGTTATAGTTGTGCTATATATGTATGCTCATTGTTGTGGGTTATTATATTATGTATGTTGTTTGATTTTTTTTATTTTAGTATTTTATTATTCTATTTTATGACCTCAATTTTTTATTATGTGCCATATTAGTTGCAAGCAGGTCAAAATTGATTAGATTTAGAAATTGCGGATGCCACAAGATGCTATAAGCTTGCAATTGAATTATTTGTTAGATTTAGTTGAAATATTTGCATTAATCATGTAGTAACTGAATGGCCATCACAAATATTGGTGACTAACATAAAATGGTTTCAAATGACATTGAAGAAATATTTTTTGCTATGTGCCCTGCAACTAATTCAATTGAATGGGAAGGAGCTTGTTGTGATCATTTTGGTGGCCACAAACTTATCATGATGTTAAAATGAAAGATGTTCCACTAAATTCCTAAATTATTTTCTTACCCTAGGCAAAAAATTTTCTTGCAAATAAAATCTAAATTAATAAACATTCTAAGCATCATGTCTCAAGCCATCTCGATCGACATCGATCAACAGGAATCTCAATACAACAATTAATTCTATGTGAAAGCCATATCTATCAAAACTACAAATCTATCGTGATATACCAAAATCAATAGGCCGTAAATTTCAGCTATTTCTATAAAATGCTCAATGCGCTATTTTAAGTGTAAAGACGCACATGTGTCACTCGCCGTGACTCTCTGGCAATGCAGCATAACGTAAGACCTCTAGGGTTATGGGTTTGATCCAGCCTAAGTGCATCTGCCTTGTACTGCGAGATCGAGTGATTAGGCTAATGAGGGTGACTCGTGGCCCGTATCATAACCTCTGACCATGTTTTAAATAAAAAAAAAAA
>NW_018213782.1:0-1084 GCF_001263595.1 Phalaenopsis equestris | reverse complement strand
CGGAGAGGCAGCTGGAGGAGGTGGAGAAAAATGAAGTGGTGGTGGTGGAGGCAATGATGGAGGTGGTGATGATGGCGGCGGCGATGATGGAGGTGGAAGTGATGGCGGCGGTGATGATGGAGGTGGAAATGATGGCGGAGGTGCGGACGCAGGAGGCGGGGTTAAAACGTCAGGTAATGGATCAGGAGACGTCGTGTTCGTGGAACTTGATTTGGATTCCGGCGGCGGAGCAGTCGCAGGGTAGGAAGCCATGTCTGAAACTGCTCCTTTTGACCGGAAATCCTTCTGCATAGAGCAAATTTTTTTTTTAAAAAAAGTTAATCAAATAGACAAGGAAGACATTACGGAGGAAACAGAACATAGATACGGACCTATTTTCTCTAATGATTTTAAGAGTTTGTTCTGAAAATTAGAGGAAAGGGATTGGAGGGGGAGGAGAAGGGCCGAGGATGAAACATTAAGCTTTGGCTACGGCCCTTCTCCCGCAAGCAAGAACATTCGGTTCTGTGGGCTATTATGGAGCTGGTTTTTCTAAAAATGATGGGAGGAAGAGGAGGAGAGAGGAAAGGGAGGAAGAGGGACCAACTTAGTTTGTGCGGGAACGAAGGACCGTTGGTTTCGGGGTCTAACGGCAGCGCGTGATTCACAGCTTAACAGCTTGGGGAATTTGCGTTGGCGCTTGCCCCGCCGAAAGCAGCCAGCTCGATGGAAGCTGCTGATTGGCTCCGCCGCTGTTAACTGCCTTATGGCTCAATTTGCAGAACTCCTATGTTCTTACTTATTTAATATTATTAATTAATTTTACATGGACACCGCATAAATTTATTTATTAGGAAAATTTAGCAAAGTCAAAATATTATTAAAGTTTAAAATATTATTAATGTAATAAGTATAAATACTTGAAATTTTTCTCGAGCTCAATCCTAAACCACATAGAGGCATACAGACTCTCAATAATATATTATCATGTGTGTTATGTCGGGCCCACCTAAAAAAATATTAAAGTGCAACCACAGAGATTATTGGAGTGGAACAGCCGAAGTAATTGAAGTGGAACTGCGGATGTTATTTGGAGGGTTATTGG
>NW_018213781.1:0-1084 GCF_001263595.1 Phalaenopsis equestris | reverse complement strand
GGGTTATAAAAAGGGCCTTATCCAAACAACAAAGAACCATGCCAGACTATTGCCTCTAGTACACCCTGTACAGGCGTACCAATCCTAACTCAAGGTGTGTAAGGGCTATACTACGAGACATCCTTGATTCACTTAACCAAGGTGCCATTTTTTGTTGATATTAGTGCTAAAATCAACAAAAATTGACCAACCTGAAAAGGGAAATGTCACAGATTTGGTGTGTGATGATTTATACTAAGAAAAGGAACTGTTAAGAGACTTACCTTAAATTGGAATTACTAACTCAAAGTATTAACATTTATTAGCAACTACGACTGTTACTAATTTAGAGAACCTAATCACATTGTCATAATGTCACAGAGCCATACTCCAAATTTTGATCGACTCTAAGTCAATATGGGCAAAGGAATCCTCCCTAAACATAAGGTGTTCAATGACTGTACTAGAGGATAGTTGCTCTAACAATACTCTAGATTTACTCAACCATGGCTTGTTCTTGCGTAGTTAACTGTTATTAAATAGTCATATGAACCCATGAAAATAAATATATATTCATTTGTTTGTTCAATAGACTACATGATTGGAAAGGTGTTCATTGACTAATCCTAAGTTTACTAGTTTAAGGAATTGAATTGGTTAGACACAAAAACCCATCAACATCAACTAAACTACCAACCTTTTTAAGTTTAATCCATGCTAAAATTAATATGTCATTCCTAACTCATAGTCATGTAATGAATGACTCTATAGAGTGAACATAGACCATAACCATACCCCAGCTTTACTCAACCAAGGCATCTGTTTTGTTGAGTTGAATTAGTGTGCAAAGAGTTATACTAAGAGGAGGCACATCAAGAGACTTACCTTACCTCAAATTTACTAACCCAATGGATTAACTAGTTTGGGATCAATCAACCTAATCATATCATGATACTGTCACATGAACCAAAACCAAACTTATGGATAACTTAAGAGCAAGACTTACCCCGGCTCAAGTTCATTAACTCTAATAATCAACTTACATAATTAGTCCTTATATAACTTGAGGTTGATCAAGCTACTCGCATCATGTTGGTGTCACAAT
>NW_018213780.1:0-1084 GCF_001263595.1 Phalaenopsis equestris | reverse complement strand
AACAAAAAAGCCAGTAACTTCTCAGTTTGACAATAGACTATGAGTTTGTTCGGGGCAGCTGCAACTTATCAAAAAACTGCTACTGCTTAGCTACCACAGGAAGTTGCCGCAAGGAAGTTGGTTGGCTGTTTTGTTTTCTGTGGTTTGAAAACAACAGTGTGACAACTGTTTCTGGCCAAATGACCATTATGCACCTTTATAGTAATGTTGTTTGTAACAAAATTGTCACAATCATATATTTGATAATTCATAAGCAAAAATTTAACACAACACTGACCAATATAAAAACCACCCACAGTCACAGCCAACATCTAACCACAACCACACCACACAACACCACTCATCATAGCACAACAAGCTGCCAACATCAAACCACAACCAATATTAAACACCACACAACACCACCCATCCTAGCACGGCCACAACCAGCATCAAACCACAACCACACCATACAACACGACCCATCATAGCACAACATCAAACCACAACAACACCAATACTTTAAAAGAAAAATTAGCATTCACATACCACTGAATTCGTATTTATTTACATATCCAACATCTAAACATCACTTTTAACATGTATACCACCCAAAACCTTTCATTTCGTAAACAAAAACACCATTTTAACATTAAAGACTACATCAAAAACTACTCAAGGAAAGAGTCTATGTATGCATTCTTCCATAAAAATTACAACAAACTATTAGCTAATCAAAAACCATTTCAACATAAAAAAAGGGCATCAAACTACTCAAGAATTGAGTGGTATTTATGTAAACTTCCATAAAAAAGCACACTTTAGGTGGAAGATATGTAACTGCAACAGAATTGAGTGGTATGTATGTAATCTTCCATGACAACGACATCATAGTAACCTACTCAAGATTTGAGTGGTACGTATGTAAACTTCCATAACAAGTGCAGATGGTAAGTGCATCAGAATTGAAGTGGTATGTATTTAATCTTCCATAAAAATGACAACAATTGATGTTTACCACAAGGGAACAGAGACGGGAGAAACTGGGACGATAAATCACAGAGGGAGAAAAGGAGACGAAGAAGCGAGAAGGAGAAGAGGAAGC
>NW_018213779.1:0-1084 GCF_001263595.1 Phalaenopsis equestris | reverse complement strand
AGCAGAAGCGATGAAGAAGGAACTTGATAGCAGCCGATCAGTAACAAAGCAAAAGTCCGTGGATGAGGCCTAATCAGCGGGAAGAAAACCAGGCGGTGGTCAAAGTGACTGGAAGAGGAGAGCTAACCAGAGTGAACAAAGCTTGTCAGACAAGTAGTACACAAGAAACAAAAGATGGAGGATACGGGCGAGTTGTCTGACTCGTTACGATTCTGTGAGGTTGGAGCAAGACCGACGAGCACACCGTCGGTGAATTGGTCCTTGCTCCGGATCTAATCAGCTAGAGGCTGGCTCATCAGCCAGTGCAACAACAGGTTTAGGAGGTCATGATGACCCAGGTCCAACAGCATGAAGGTGTGGCCCTCCCGTTTTTGGTCTGTGAAGCTAGTCGAGTTGTTGTCGAACCACTTGTTGGAGTGAGCCTTCGCATGTCTGGGATGGATCTGATAATAGATATGAAAATATATTTTTCATAGTTGATTGATTTATTCCTTTCTTGCTCATGATGCTTTATTCTTCTTGCAGATGAGACTGAGCATATCACCAACTCCTCGGTAATGGAAGTTGGTCAACCCTCTGTTAGCGAAAGCATACCTGGTCATCTGCCAATTCCTAAGAACATTGAGAGAGAGACTGACGATCGGTGGGGTTCCCAAGGATCATTGGCTTGCCAGATGGACAAGATAGTGGACTCTTACGCTTGGGAGGTTGGCCTTTATAGGGAAACAATCATATAAAACCTGATGGAGGAGCCACTTTCTTTATGAAATGGTTTTGATTAATGGAATATTTACAGAGGATGTCACTCACTAATAGACCACCACTTTCTTCATAAAAGGGGATCGGTAGGGGAAGGAGATGGATAAAGGACCTTCATGTTCTTGAGGGCTCCTGAGCTCCACGACAGTCTTCACCATCGAGCCATCTTCACTTGACCACTGCTGCCGCTAAATCATAGTTGCCCAATCACCCCGACCGCCACCACGAGCTACCATTGCCTCCAAACAACAGTTGTCCTACCACCAACGTCATCGATGTTTGACCACTGTTGTTATGATGTCGACATCAGCAAACCACCATTGTT
>NW_018213778.1:0-1084 GCF_001263595.1 Phalaenopsis equestris | reverse complement strand
GTAACCTACACAATAAAAGATAACCAAAATGATAGATTTGACAAGACCCTAAATAATTGACAACTTAAGAGACTCCTAATACGAGAACTACATTAAAGCTTAATCCAATAGAAATATATTTTCTTATATTAAAACTTGTGATCATTCTTGTGTAGTTAATCATGCTTCCTAGACAAGATAAATCAGAGTACAAAAATCCCAAAAAGAATAGTCCACCGACTCCCCCATGCTAAAAATAAGGTTGCTTGAGGAACTTCCATTAAATGAAAGTTATACAATAAAAGATAAAACAAAATGATAAATTCGACAGGACCCTGAATGATGGACAAAACTAAAGAGACTCATAATAAGAGAAGAACCTCATTATATCTTAATCCAGTATAAATATATTTTCTCATATAAAAACTTGTGATCTTTCTTGTCTAATCAATCATGCTTGCTAGACATGATAAATCAAAGCACTAAAATATCCGTAAAGTATAGTCCACCAACTCCCCCTCTCTCCCCCCTCACTAATACCAGAAAAACCTCAATATAGCTTAATCTAATAAAAATATATTTTCTCGTATTAAAACTTTAAACCACAAGGTGTTCATGTTCAATTTTAGTATGAGTTGAGCTTTCACACATGTGCTCATACTTGACTTGCTTAAATTTTTTAATGTTCATAATTGATTTGTACTTCACTTGTTTATATTAATTGAACAAGCTAAAAATTTAAATGAGCGCATATTTTGTATATAATATTAAAAATTCAATTTATACTTAATTTTTCATATAAAATTACTATATAAGCTAAAAATTCAAATAATTGCTTGATTTTCAATATAAAATTATTAACAAATGATTCTACAAAATCTAAATAAATAAACACTTTAATAAATTTAAAATTAGCATCTAACTAATTTATGCTGACTAAATAAATTAAGTTTTCTTGCAATCATAACATAAATAAGTGCTAACAAACTAGTTCATCTAAATAAAAAAAATATGTTAAATTTATATGTATATTAATATTAAAGTATAACCTGTCATTATTAAAAATATAATGAAATAAGTTCTAATAAATTAAATTTTATTTAAA
>NW_018213777.1:0-1084 GCF_001263595.1 Phalaenopsis equestris | reverse complement strand
GATATATAAGAATTTAATGGTATGTTTGTAAATTTCGCAAATTAAACCAGCGAAAATGTGAGAAAGCATAGCTACCACTCCAGAAAAATCAAAACCACCAAAAAGCTAAAAACACACACTCAACAAAAAGAGGGGGGCATTTACCTGAGAAATCTTCCGGCAATCCGCCGGCGGCATCAAGTTGATCGAATTTGTACAGAGCGTAGAACGAAGAAGCAGATTCCGTCCACAAAGACACGGCAGAAACATTCCTCTTCTCACATATTCCAGCAACCCACGGCAAAAGCGCGTCTCCTATGACAACATCGACCGGCGGGTTGAGCTCGTCGAGCACTCGCTGAACTGGATCCGCCATTTTAGACATTACGGAGTTGAAGAATTCGGTGTAGTTGCTGCCGCGCGTGCGTTCGGATGGAAGGACGTTGGGGATGGAGCGGATCTGGAGGTTGGAGGGTAGGGATGGGGATGGATGATCGGAGTTGATTATGTTGAGCCATTCTTCTGTGACGATGATGGTGACGGTTAGGGTTTTGGGGGAGAGAAGGAGGCAGAGAGAGAGCATGGGGTTTATGTGGCCGCGGCCTGGGAAAGGGATGGTTACTATATGGCTTGGTGGGGAAGAAGTGGTCGGGGAAATCAGATCGGAGCGGTCGCCGGAATCCATTTCTCCGCTGATGCAAGGACAACAATTTATGTGCATTTGGAAGATACATAATTCAAGTGAGTTTCAAATATTTAAGTTCTTAATATTCATTTAAATTTTAACAATATTTTATTTTCACCAAACCAAATATCAAAATTTTTAAATTTAAAAGACTTGAATTTCATTTACTTTAGAGAAAAGTAAAATAATAAATATTTAACATCATTATTAATATAATTAATTCGTGATATTATGTTTCATTTTAATTAAATTATTTTGTTATTTTGAATATTTATTTTAGCATTCTAAAATAAATTATATTATACAATTTATTTTCATATTTTTTCATTTTGCTTTATTTTATTGAAATTAACACGTCAATAAAATAAAATTAAATAAAAATATAAGAAAATAGATGTATCTTCACAGATATTGTCATAG
>NW_018213776.1:0-1084 GCF_001263595.1 Phalaenopsis equestris | reverse complement strand
AACGAAAAATTCATCCAGCACAAATATGCAGAAATCAAGCATGGCGCATATTCGCAACCGCCGGAAAGTTCGCCGGCGTTCTTGTCTGATGTCGGAGACTATCCTACGGAGGTCCCATTCTCCGATGGCGAACCTTTCCCGTCGCCTTCAGCACCCGATGGCTCCACATTCCTGCGTTTATATCTAAAGAAAACCTAATTTCAACAAGAAACTGAGATCTATTTATTAATCAAATAATCGAACGACATTCTACCTTTGCGATTCGCCGGTCTCGAGAATCCACCGAAACTCGACAAATCTAATGAGTCGCAGATCGATGTGAGAATGTGCAAAGATGCAAGTAAACAGATACAAAGGCGCGATCACGAATTACCTTCGGCAGAGGGTTCGCGGGAGAATATGTATAGAATCGTGAAGCAGAGGAGGATGAGGATGGGGACGAGGTGGATGGATCTCCCGGATTTCGAAAGCGGACGGATCGGCTTCTCCATCTTGGTATCTTCCGCGGAAATGGATGCCGGCGAATCTGACGCGGGAGAGGATCCAGCCTTCCGCTTCTCTTCTGTTTTGAGGATCCTTGCATCGCCATGGATTTCGAGTTTGGAGCTCGGCGATCCCAGTGATTGCCTCTGCATTTCTCAAGCCGAGGGGAGGAAGAGTGATGGAGATGGAGAGCGGAGCCTGACAGCTGTGATTTCTCGGCCCCGAGTGAGACGAAGCGTCATACAAAGGACAATTTCTTTTTTTTTAATTTTTATTTGTTAATTTTAGCATGAAATATTCTGGTGATTAATAGAATTTGTATTTGGGTGAGCTGAATTGGCAGCTGATGAGCTGTTAATCATTTATTGACATTTTGACGTTCGATAATATTTTAAGAACGGCAAGATACTCCTAATAAAAACATAATATATATAGCTTACGTAAATTATTGTGTAATTATAAATTTAAAAATATATGTATTCAATTTTAAATAAATTAATATTAAGGTTATGTATTGTTGCAGTTAGTTAAATATTGTTATATTTTATTCAATTTCAGTTCTTCTAAATATTTGATTTTCTCGATGTGAACTACAAATAGG
>NW_018213775.1:0-1084 GCF_001263595.1 Phalaenopsis equestris | reverse complement strand
TTTTGTCTCTACCAGTCTTGGTGCAATTTCCAAAAGCCTTCTGCCCTGAATTTGATGTGCCTTGAAGAATTTGATGGTGAATATCTATGTATTTTTACATTATCATCTGTTCAACCTTGCCCGCCACTTGGAATCAAGCTATTTGGTTGTTTATTATCTTTTTTATTTTGCCCTGGTTACAAATTATGATAATTTTATTAATTAAAACAATTTATTTTAATTTCATAAAATTAGGGAGATTTACTACTTATTGTAGGAGTTTTTTTTATTTTAAACTTTTGGATACTCATGGCTTTTGGAAAGGTTTAAGTATCATTTTAAGCTTATAAAATGTGTGATTAACTGAAAGATAATTAGTTTCTTATAGTTATTATCTTCCCATGATGCTGAGGGTACTATTAATAGAGTATACAACCCTGTATTCTGCCCTCTTGTTTTTGTCGTGGCAAATTTTGCATTGTCATATGTGTCGCTCTACATTCCTTGTTAGTCAAGGTCAGAAGAAGTGTCCTTTGACGAGGGTGAGCCTTGTCTCTGTCGAAATGGGCCCGCAAGGCTTCCATTATGGTTCTCTTGTGTAATTGCTTCTCTCAAGGAGCATCTTGGAATGCATAATTTATTGCGGTAGAACAAGTTTCTATCTGCACGGTAATACTGCCTGGTAGGTTTTTTCTCACTTTGTTCCCAAATATCTTTTAAGTCTTCATCTGCTGTGTACAGACCTTTGATGATCTCGAAACCTATGATGCTTATTTGCATAGAAGTAATTAATAAGTGACGTCTGCTTAGTGCATTTGCGACATGGTTCTGGCTTCTAGCTTTGTGTTAAGTACGAAATTGAATGATGCAAAAAATTCTACCCAAATTGTGTGTCGGTCTTTCAACTGACTCTGGTTATTCAAAAATTTCAATGCTTCATGATATGTAAATAATGTGGCTCGCTTGTCAACAGATAGTGGCTTCAGTGCTCAAGAGCTCGGACGATTGCATAGAACAATTTGTCGTATGTCGAATATTTTCTCCTAGATTCATTTAGTTTCTCACTGAAGAATGTGATGGGGTGACTGTCCTGGCTCAGTACAAC
>NW_018213774.1:0-1084 GCF_001263595.1 Phalaenopsis equestris | reverse complement strand
TTAAATCGTTCCCATGAAAATAGCTTACAAATCCATTTTGGCGATAACATCAAATCTAGGGACATCAATACATCATAGATCAGAATCACTAAATTAAACAATAATATAATGCCTTAGATGCAATGCAAGCATAAAATATAGAGAGAACGAATATTGTAGATGCAGATTAGCATTAAAAAATATATTCTAGATGCATCCAACGCATTAATTACTCAATTTTATTGCTGATTTCAAATTAAAAAAGATAATTAAGGGACAAAGAGCAAAGCAGCAACCATCAAAAAAATAAAAAATAAAATCATGCAAAACAATAACCAGAATTTATGGGAATCTTGTTGTCGAGAGTGATTGTGTCAAAACTGATGCGGCAGACAGATAAATACCCTCCTTAAGGTTTTAATGTCGATGAAAGCAACTTAGCAGGACAATGGAGCAGGACAATGGAATAATATAGGCCATACGACGCATGCATGTGAGACATGTCAGAACCTTACGGATGGTGACTCTCAAGAGATAATTAAGATTTTAATTAATTATGAATTTCATTTTATCTATTTTTTTCGCTTCATGTGTGCGTCTATAGCAAGCTAGGATGGTAAGTGTCGACTAGGAACACGTATACTTTGTCCTTATTCCCAAACTTAACATCATGTCATGTGTACTTTGGAGCAACATATAAATTATTATGTCATTTACTTTAATCTTATTTAGAACTTTGTTCTCTTAACATGATTGATTTATAAATATAAAATTATCAATCTAATTTTGATTTTATTATCACCATTAAATGATAAATTAGCACTGTTTATGATTATAATATCTTTCTTAAAATATTAATAATATTTATTATGAGCCAAACCAATATTATAGCTAAACCTTCAAATAAATTTTAATGAGGGAATTATGAAGCTGTTTTAAGATCAGATATTGGTCGGTCACATCAGTTTTGGCAAGCTGTTCATTTTTTCCACACTCTAAATTATAGGACTCATATAGACCATCCAAATAAATAATAAAATATATTCAATGGATGTTACTTGTGGTGTTTACTTAATCTCTATTATGGAGGCCAATAATAATTATA
>NW_018213773.1:0-1083 GCF_001263595.1 Phalaenopsis equestris | reverse complement strand
AAAAAAAAAAAAACACACCATCTATCCATTTGGCATGGCCTGAAAAATATTTTGGCATTCAACACTAAAAATCATGGTTATCTCTATATTTGTTGTTGGCACCAATAAATCCACCATTGATCTACTATCCTAGAGCTCAGAGAGAGAGTACTAGTTTTTTTTTGTATTTTTATAATTTTATATTAATTAGAGTATATAAGTTTGTTATCTTTATTATTTTGTACTCAAGATCGCTGCTTCATAAGACATTACAATTATTATTTGTTAGATATGTATTATTCCCTTATAGTTTGTAGTGGACCAGATTAAGGAGCTATAAAACCAATTCCATTAGAGCATGTATGTTGCTAATGATAGTGATAAAGATAATATGATACTTGTGCGCTAGTCTCTCTTCCTAGAGCCAAAATCTTGGACCATCTACTTTTATAGATCAGTCCTTGGTTACATATCCAAGCATTTTATCACCACACGCCACTCTATGTCCAAGTAGTGCTCCTTCTTATGTATAATGGTTATCATTTGTTATGAATTGGAGTAAAGAACATACATACTCTACACAACCACACCATCACTGTTATTCTTTCCACAGTTACCTTTGAGAATGACAATAAGTTTTGCACCCTCGATGTTGCATTATGCTGATCATTATTGGATGCCATCAGTTGCACTACCACAACAACATTATAGTACACATTCTAGCTAAACAGTCACAGCATCTGAGGTATTAAAGGACATTAATGAGGGCATAATTGAGGGTTTTATAGATGAGTGTATAATGTATCATCACCTACAAAAGAGAGATCTTCGAACTTCATATCACATATGTTAGGAACTGATGCCATACCACAAAGAAGTAAGTGGAGATATCAGTATTTCAATATTAATATGTTTCATTACTGATGATTTCTTTTGTGCATCTCACATGATATATTTATATATTGTCTTACATCACTATTTTGTTTTTTAATTTATGGATTTCTTTGTTGTACACCAATTTTATGTTGTGTATGGAAATTTTAGATTTATTTCATTACTTCATGCTTTCAATTATTCCTTAACAAAGAAATGCATAATGACTTA
>NW_018213772.1:0-1083 GCF_001263595.1 Phalaenopsis equestris | reverse complement strand
CGGAACCGCCCCCTTCTTCATAGAAGGAGGGGGCAAGCCTGGGGCAGGAGCCTTTCCTTCCCTCAGGGGAACTTCACTCTCCATCTGCTCCATTGTCCCTTGTTCCTCCTCAGAATTAGTCCCAACGAAGATGGCCGAGAGGCACGACTCGCCTCACCTTATTCCTACAATGCTATAAACGAGGTCTCCTCCGTTGCCACCGACACTCCTCCAACCAATGGACGAACTGCTAAACCCCTAGAATCAGGCCCTCGCTTCCCTCAAAAGAATCTAGCAAATTACATAAGAGTTGCACATGTTTACATACGAACAGGTAAAAAAATAGGTACCAATCTTCAGCATCCCCCTTAGCCGACCTAACTAAGTACGACGGACCCCTACCTCTGCTAAGTGAATGAGGACCGCCTCTCCCCGTAGGCTTCTTTGAGGCCACCCTCACACCGACAGCCTTCTCACGGGTGACCTCCCTGTTGTTGGCCGACATCCCTAAATCCTTAATCATGGTATCAACACCATCCAAAAGATTATATACTCAATCCCTTTAGGGGTGATGTATTGAAATAAAGAAAGAGGTTGACCTTCAATCATCGCTCCATGATCTCGAACATTCCCAGAAAAGGTCTTCACCTTCTTTATCTCGCACTTTATCAAGGAAATACGGATTCCCCAACTGCTCGCAAACGAGGCAACCAAGAACTGTCTGCCAGTCCTTCACCTTGTTCTCAAGGCCTAACAGTGGAATCTTAGAACCTGGGGCAAATTGGATGTAGCCATCATGACGATCCTAAAAGAAAAAAAGTAGTTGAAGAGTTCGATCGACCACAGGATTTTCATCCTTCGACAAAAAAAGCATGTAAGTCATAACGGCGATGATCGAATTGGGGTAGGTGAATAATCACCTTAAAGTGATCTTTGTAAAAAAAAACTAGATCAGAAGAAAAACTACTCGTAGCCCGCACGTGGCTGGTTGTCGGTTGCAGGAGAGTCATAGGATCAAGAACGTAACGGTCCTGAATGTCATTCACATCCGACTCAGATAGAACCAAAACCTTCATAGCAGGAACCAAACAAAACGATTCTTGA
>NW_018213771.1:0-1083 GCF_001263595.1 Phalaenopsis equestris | reverse complement strand
ATTATAAATTTACTTGAATCGTAATTCTCGTTATCATAAATTTGATTTAAAAAAAGTACAAGACCAATCAATTATGCATTGATATTTGTGATTGATGAAGTGAATTTTTTGGTGGTGTACCGATAGGCCACATTTAAACCATCATATTCATTGACAACAGTTTCATCAAGATTTGTGCATTCACATTCCAAGCATTGCTTCTGATGACCGTCTTTGTGGCGGCCCACTGAACATTCTTTCCTTTTCACGAAAGATTATTTGGTATTGGTTGAAGTGAAAGTGACAATTTCTTGTAACGTCTCCAACGTTTGGTATCTCGCAATAACGCTTGAAAACGTGCGGCTTAGTATAGTTTAGCTGTCCAATTGACCTTTTGGGCTTTGTTTATTTCTTGTGGGCCGAAGGGTAGATTCAAAATTAGTTTATGCTATTTAAGGAGATGGAATCCATCTCATTCTCTGCGTAACATAACATTTCCTTTTCGTCTCCCGCTCTCCTCTGAAAAATCCTGCGAAGTCATATTTTCTCGATTTATTTCTCTCATCCCTTGTTTAAGGGTTGCAAGATCGCTTTGAGGAGGTAATTTTCGAAACAGATTGCTTTAGGTTGGGTTTATTTTTGGCTGTCTAGTTTTTCGTCGATTCCATTATGCAAACATAAGAGGGTCTTCCGAAATGTGATCGTATTACCACCTTTCTTGCCCCAGATCTGGATATACATGTGTATTGGTTACAATGTTGCCTTCTTATTGCCATCAATGACCTTTTCGGTTTAGGATTTTGGCTTATATTTATGTTGGTCTGAATTTAGATCCCTATGCTTTTGTTCCAATTTCTTAGATCCATTTATAATTTGCTAGTTGTGTTGAGGAACTGGTGCGTGGCTACTTTTATAAATTACTAGCACTGGTATGATGATTTCTTAATGATTTGCTCTTTTTGTTTACTTTCATTTTATGCTGCCGAATTTTACCTCCTTTTCTACCTTGAAGAGTTTCTGCAGCTTCCATCTTCTTTCTTATATCAGTTTTATTTTAACTCGACGAAGGTTTACCTAATGTTCTTTGGAAGCTTTTTTTTTTTT
>NW_018213770.1:0-1083 GCF_001263595.1 Phalaenopsis equestris | reverse complement strand
TGACTTGAAATTAGCTAACACGAGAACAAATGATCGGACGTTGGAAATATATTTTCTATTTTTTTATTTCTATCACTAACAATTAAATATTAAAATATTCACAAAAAAATCATTAAAGAAAGCAAATGTAATTAAAATATAAAAATTTATATCTTTCTAATTGTTGTTCCTGTCATTTGTACACATTGGATTCTCTTAAATTCATCTTAATCAAAAGCTTAAACATGATGAAATATGTTAAATCAACATAATAATCTATCTAAAGATAATCTAGGATCAACCACACTTCGAAACTATAGTGTCAAACGGGAACAAATCAATATGCATGTTGGTCTTTCATATATCTATAAAAAACATTATAATATTTTGATCTTTCATATTTTCATAAGAAATCTTATATATACTAATGCATGTATTAATGATTTTTCTAAATGAAAATTAACAGATCTTTTATATGTATTTACTTTAATTTTACTTTTACTTTATATTCTTTAAATACATATTTGTTTGTTTTGAGGATCACTGTCAAAACAGCCTAACACATCCTTAGTCGATATTGCTCAGTCGTCTCTCGTCGACATGATAGTTAGTGATGTAAATCTTACAATTGTCTAAGATGGAATGAGTCTTATCTACATTCTATCCATCACAATTATTTAGGGTGGAAAGATCTCTTTACTGGCCTCTGACTGAAATTATCTCGCCGGCACAGTTTTTAATGAACTAACTATCATAATTGTTTCGAGCGGTATAAAAACACCACGTGCGCTGGTCCATGGCTTCAACTACCTATAGCATTGGGGAGTGAACTCCTCTGAACATGGGCGTATAAACATTCATATATAAATTATTTCATTCTTTCATATGATGCATTTAGGTTTATATGAAACAATTTACATTTAACAACCAATGAATAAGTGCACATTTACTAGTATCAAAATAACATGCATTAGTCTAATAATTTAGATAAATTATTATGCAATTGGTTGTGCATGCTTATTTTCAACAAGTCATGTAATGATATGCTATTTGATTTCTACTTGAAGCTATAGATTGATATATATATATATATATATATATATA
>NW_018213769.1:0-1083 GCF_001263595.1 Phalaenopsis equestris | reverse complement strand
ATATATAAATATATATATATATATATATAATTTAAAATTTTTAGGTAGTAGTGGTTTCATAAATTCTTTTTTTAAATATATATACAGTATATAGATATTGTTACATTAAATTCATTGATGTACATTAGATTTCGTACTAAATAGTTTTTTGAATTGTATTGTGGCTTTTATGCAAGTGACATCTCAACTTTCAACTTACTGATCTAATATAGGTTTCAGCATCAATATTCAAATCACAAGATTTGAGCATTCTTAATGTTTGATGAAGTCATTTTTTATTTATACCATTATTGATTTCAACCTTATTATTATTATTTGACTTCCTATAGTCAGGTTGATCCTTCAATTAGCTCTGCTCCTTCAACGAGCTATGATCCTTATTCTGTGCTTGCTCAAGTACATTTGTAGAAATGGTCTTCAATGGAACAAGACATTCTTATCTGACTGAACTGGAGGAAGAACTCCAAACTAAGAATCTTGTTTCTTTATGAATTTTTGAATGTGGCACAAAGAACACAGTGAAAGGACGTTGTACAATCCATTTTGAGTTATTTGTAGCTCTCAAATTGTAAAAAATTAAAATAGAGTTTAACATGCCTAGAGTGCTTCAATAGGTTTGTAGGTCTCCTGAAATAGATAAGTACTATGAATATTTTAGTTCCAGGAAACTTACACATAATAATAAAATTGTCTCCAAATTATTTTTCAAATTAATGAAGATCTATTACTGTGTAAAATGATGTATATTATTTTAAAAGGCTGGTGCAACAGAGACTTAGCATAGATTTTATCTCTTCTAGATTCAAACCTTGGTATATGAAAAAAAGATAAAAGGAAGCTCCATACAAGGATCTATTTCATCATTCACTTATCACATATCTTAAAAAAATATTTTCTTCAATGCATATTTTTCCACATATTAGATGGCATTATAGCCAATCATGAAAATCAATTAAATTGGTTATTTCACAAATGAAAAAGTATGGAAACATTTTAATCATTTATATACTAAATTTATTGTGGAGGCATATAGTATTATTCTAGGCCAATATTTTGATGGCTTCTTAATATACCTAAAATATA